>NW_026906211.1:250000-282500 GCF_033807715.1 Cololabis saira
TCTGGAAATAATGTGTATATGTGTTTGTAAAAAAGTGTGAACCACCATTAGGTTTCTGGAAAGAAAACTTTATTTTTTTATTTTTTCAAAAAATTCAAAAAATTCAAAAAATAAAAAAATATAGAAAAATATATATAAAAAAATAATAATAAAATAATTCTTTGTTTGTGAAGCTGTATGAATCTTCCTTGGAGTTCTGGAAAAAATGGCAGCATTTCCTTGTATTTTAAGCATTTCATTGTTGGAAAGTTTTTTTTGTTGTTTAAGTATTGTAACTCTCCACTAAGATAGGGTGGAGAGTTTGTTGTTGTAGAGGTTAGTTTCTTTAATTGTCTAACAATCTTATTTTAAATTCTATTTTATGTCTATTTTATGTCTATTTTAAGTCTATTTATAGGACACATCATCAGTAGTGAACCCCGGGATCACGGGGTGTTTCGGCCATTACCACTAGACACCCTCACCACAGGGTGGGCCCCGCCGGGATGATCAGTTCCCAGGGTGTGTCCATTTTAGTATAAAGATAAGTTAAAATCTAATTTTATGAGTTAATATAGGGTTAGGGTTAGGGTTAGGGTTAGGGTTAGGGTTAGGGTTAGGGTTAGGGTTAGGGTTAGGGTTAGGGTTTAGGGTTAGGGTTAGGGTTAGGGTTAGGGTTAGGGTTAGGGTTAGGGTTAGGGTTAGGGTTAGGGTTAGGATAAGGCAAGAGTGCCACTTTGGAATCTTTGATTTGACCCCCTAAACAGTGGATCATTTGCTCTACACTTCGGCTACCCCCCCATTTTCGGGTACCCTGATTCCAGGAATACTAATGAGGAAGGGGTGGGACCTTGTCTTCTCGTCCAATCAGCGAAAAGCAAGTTCAAAGGTCTGTAACTTTTGCTAGGAGTGGATCATTTGCTCATGGATGGTACCGTTGGAAAGCTCGTGGTCGTATTATGTTCGACGGAAGCAGTTTCCAAGTCTCTACGACCTTTCGTTCGGAAGTTATGACCGGAAATGTGTATCGCATTGAAAATGAATGGAGCGAGGGTTAGGGTTAGGGTTAGGGTTAGGGTTAGGGTTAGGGTTAGGGTTAGGGTTAGGGTTAGGGTTAGGGTTAGGGTTAGGGTTAGTTGTTTGATGCTATCTCGATGAACCCCCTACCCTGGTCCGACGACTGGGCAGTTTACAGGGTTCAAAGGCAATGCACTGGCCGGCGCACGTCGTCCGCATCTCTCCGTTCCATTTCCGCACCATCCCTTAGTAAAACAAAGTTCATAACAAAATGGAGACACCCTCAGAGTACTGGAAAAATTATTTTGTAAAAATATGGGAACTCCCCTTTAAGTTCTGGAGAAAAAAGGTGTGTTCCTGTGTGTTTGTAAAATTGTGGGGACCTCCCTTAGAGTTCTGGAAATAATATGTCTTTGTACAAACGTGGGAACCTCCTTTAGAGTTCTGGAAATCATATCTGTTTGTAAAAATGTGGGAATCACCCTTAGATTTCTGGAAATATCTGTTTGTACAAAAGTGGGAACCTCCTTTAGAGTTCTGGAAATCATATCTGTTTGTAAAAATGTGGGAATCACCCTTAGATTTCTGGAAATATCTATTTGTACAAAAATGGGAACCACCCTTAGATCTCTGGAAATAATATGTGTTTGTAAAAAAGTGGGAACCACCCTTAGATTTCTGGAAAATATATATATATATATATACAAAAATATATAATATAATATAATAAAATGTTTGTAAAAATTTGGGAGCCTCCCTCTGAGTTCTGGGAAAAAAATTGTAAAAAAAATGTAAAAAAAAGTGGAGAAGGTTTGAGAAGGGACAGGGTCAGGGAGAGGTGTCTGGACGGACAGCGCTTTCCCCCGCCGGACCGGGCTGTTACCCTGTCCCTCTCACTCCCACGCAGTGCGAGGGAAGGAAAGAGAAGGATGGAGTCCTGTACCATCATTATAGTTCTGGAAAAAAAATGTAAAAAAATGTAAAAAAAAGTGGAGAAGGTTTGAGAAGGGACAGGGCCAGGGAGAGGTGTCTGGACGGACAGCGCTTTCCCCCGCCGGACCGGGCTGTTACCCTGTCCCTCTCACTCCCACGCAGTGCGAGGGAAGGAAAGAGAAGGATGGATTCCTGTATCACCATTGTAGTTCTGAAAAAACATTTTTTGTAAAAAAATTGTGAAAAAATGTGGAGGTTTGAGAAGGGACAGGGCCAGGGAGAGGTGTCTGGACGGACAGCGCTTTCCCCCGCCGGACCGGGCTGTTACCCTGTCCCTCTCACTCCCACGCAGTGCGAGGGAAGGAAAGAGAAGGATGGAGTCCTGAATTTCCTGGTACGATCCAAGTCAGGGTGAGGTTGGGGTTAAGGTCAGGGTGGGTTTGGGTTAGGGTTAGGGTTTTGGTGGGGGGAAGGGTTAAGGTTAGGATTTGGGAAAGGGTTAGGGTTAGGTTTATGGTGGGGGGAAGGGTTAAGGTTAGGATTTGGGAAAGGGTTAAGGTTAGGATTTGGGAAAGGGTTAGGGTTAGGTTGGGGAAGGGTTAGTTATGGTGGGGGGAAGGGTTAAGGTTAGGATTTGGGAAAGGGTTAGGGCTAGGTTGGGGAAGGGTTATGGTGGGGGAAGGGTTAAGGTTAGGATCTGGGAAAGGGTTAGGCTTAGTGACTGGAGGGAAGAGTTAGGGGACCCCATCCAGGCTGCAGTTAACAGGTCCTTCGGGATAAAAGTCTATTTCCATCCAGCAATAATCTATTTATTTCACTATTATATTTCCAATTCTATTCAGCAAAAATCTATTTATTTCCCTATTTTATTTCTAATTTATCCTATTTATAGGACACATCATCAGTAGTGAACCCCGGGATCACGGGGTGTTTCGGCCATTACCACCAGACACCCTCACCCAAGGGATGGCCCCGCCGGGATGATCAGTTCCCAGGGTGTGTCCATTTTAGTATAAAGATAAGATAAGATCTAATTTTATGAGTTAATATTACAGAGTTAAAGTTATTATAATTACGGTAGGAAGGCTATGTTTTTTATATATTATAAAACGTATTATTTAATTATTATTATATTTATTATTATTATGAATTTAATTATTATTATTATTATTATTATTATTATTATTATTATTATTATTATTATTATTTATTTAAATAGTATTATTATTATTATTATTTTTATAAAACAAGGTGAATTTTTCATGAAAAAGGCATACTTACCATTGAATTCCAGCACAGGAGGGTCTGTGACATCACAAGGCAGCCCCCACCTTTTTTTTGGAGCAGGGTGACGAAGAGGAAGGATGAAGAATGGTCCTCTTCACCCATGACAAAGTAATTCTGTGTCTCATAACCCGTATGACTACAGAATTTGTGAAAACTCGTTTTTTAGACTGGGCTGTGAGTGGAGGTCATATTTCTTACAGTCCTACTCCGTTATGGTTTCAAAAAAAATGTTCTAAAAACCCTATAATTAGTAAGATCTCATTTAGAGCTGTCCGAAAATACCCCATATGTCCATATTTTTATTTGTAATTACAGAGCTATTAAGATAATTAGGTCTCCCGTAGGTTTACCCAGAATTCAACTGGGTTTTCTAATCGTCTAATATGGTTAAAAGTAAAATTGTACTTACTCAGCTCCCCTTACTGCTAGATTTTTAAAAATAGGGGGGTCTCTTTGTTATGGAATAAGGGTCCTAATTAAGGCTGTTATGCCCGCTTTTAACCACTAGGGAGTGTTTAATCATTAAAGAACCACCTGTATTTTTCCAACCTTTGATTAAATCTTTTTCTGCTGTATCCGGTTGATCCGGTAATTAAATAAGCATGTTATATATGTATATTTTTATTTATTAATTAAAATAATCGCCTATATTGTCTGTCCTGATTAAATCTTTTCTTTTTCCTTGTATCCGGGTGATCCGGTGAAATATAAAAGTCTAAATAATCATGTTATATATGTATATATTTAATAATTAAAATAATCACTTGTATTTTCTATCATTTGGTTAAATCTTTTCTTTTTCTGTTGCATCCGGGTAATCCGGTTAATTTTAAAAACCTAAATGATCATGTTATATATGTATATATTTAATAATTAAAATAATCACCTGTATTTTCTATCTTCTGGTTAAATCTTTTCTTTTTCTGCTGCATCCGGTTAATCCGGCGAATTAAATAATCATGTTATATATGTATATATTTAATAAGTAAAATAATCCCCTGTATTTTTAATCTTCTACAATGGTAATATTTAATTATTAAAATAATTTCAATCTCTAACCCGTTTTAATAATTATTAAAAAATGCTTTTATATTTTTATTCCGTTTTAATGGTAGTATTTAAATCCTTGAAAGGACTCACCTTTATTTTCAGTCCGTTTTACTAGTTTGTATTCTGGCGTGGTTGTCGATGTCTTTAGAAACTTAATCCTTTTCCATCCATGTTCTGGTTTGATTCTTGTTAAGTCTTTGGAGCCTTGATTACTTGTAATCCATATTCTGGTTTAGTTATCGATGTTTTTAGTGACATACTTATTTTCCATCCATATTCTGGTTTGATTATTAAGTCTTTAGAGACTTAATTATTTGTAATCCATATTCTGGTTTAGTTATCGATGTTTTTAATGACATCCTTATTTTCCATCCATATTCTGGTTTGATTATTAAGTCTTTAGAGACTTAATTATTTGTAATCCATATTCTGGTTTAGTTATCGATGTTTTTAATTACATACTTATTTTCCATCCATTCTGGTTTGGTTATTATCGGTGTCTTCAGAGACTTAATTATTTGTAATGGTCCATATTCTGGTTTAGTTATCATTGTGTCTTTGAGGAATGACCAGTATTTTCAGTCAGTTTTAATAGTCCATTTTCTGGTTCAGTTTTCATCTTTGTGTAGGAGCAAGGAGCAAGGAGGAACGTTGGGGATGGTGCTAACCTGGCTTGTGTGTTCAGAGAGATCGCTGACCGAAGGCACGGGCTAGGGTTAGTTGTTTGATGCTATCTCGATGAACCCCCTACCCTGGTCCGACGACTGGGCAGTTTACAGGGTTCAAAGGCAATGCACTGGCCGGCGCACGTCGTCCGCATCTCTCCGTTCCATTTCCGCACCATCCCTTAGTAAAACAAAGTTCATAACAAAATGGAGACACCCTCAGAGTACTGGAAAAATTATTTTGTAAAAATATGGGAACTCCCCTTTAAGTTCTGGAGAAAAAAGGTGTGTTCCTGTGTGTTTGTAAAATTGTGGGGACCTCCCTTAGAGTTCTGGAAATAATATGTCTTTGTACAAACGTGGGAACCTCCTTTAGAGTTCTGGAAATCATATCTGTTTGTAAAAATGTGGGAATCACCCTTAGATTTCTGGAAATATCTGTTTGTACAAAAGTGGGAACCTCCTTTAGAGTTCTGGAAATCATATCTGTTTGTAAAAATGTGGGAATCACCCTTAGATTTCTGGAAATATCTATTTGTACAAAAATGGGAACCACCCTTAGATCTCTGGAAATAATATGTGTTTGTAAAAAAGTGGGAACCACCCTTAGATTTCTGGAAAATATATATATATATATATACAAAAATATATAATATAATATAATAAAATGTTTGTAAAAATTTGGGAGCCTCCCTCTGAGTTCTGGGAAAAAAATTGTAAAAAAAATGTAAAAAAAAGTGGAGAAGGTTTGAGAAGGGACAGGGTCAGGGAGAGGTGTCTGGACGGACAGCGCTTTCCCCCGCCGGACCGGGCTGTTACCCTGTCCCTCTCACTCCCACGCAGTGCGAGGGAAGGAAAGAGAAGGATGGAGTCCTGTACCATCATTATAGTTCTGGAAAAAAAATGTAAAAAAATGTAAAAAAAAGTGGAGAAGGTTTGAGAAGGGACAGGGCCAGGGAGAGGTGTCTGGACGGACAGCGCTTTCCCCCGCCGGACCGGGCTGTTACCCTGTCCCTCTCACTCCCACGCAGTGCGAGGGAAGGAAAGAGAAGGATGGATTCCTGTATCACCATTGTAGTTCTGAAAAAACATTTTTTGTAAAAAAATTGTGAAAAAATGTGGAGGTTTGAGAAGGGACAGGGCCAGGGAGAGGTGTCTGGACGGACAGCGCTTTCCCCCGCCGGACCGGGCTGTTACCCTGTCCCTCTCACTCCCACGCAGTGCGAGGGAAGGAAAGAGAAGGATGGAGTCCTGAATTTCCTGGTACGATCCAAGTCAGGGTGAGGTTGGGGTTAAGGTCAGGGTGGGTTTGGGTTAGGGTTAGGGTTTTGGTGGGGGGAAGGGTTAAGGTTAGGATTTGGGAAAGGGTTAGGGTTAGGTTTATGGTGGGGGGAAGGGTTAAGGTTAGGATTTGGGAAAGGGTTAAGGTTAGGATTTGGGAAAGGGTTAGGGTTAGGTTGGGGAAGGGTTAGTTATGGTGGGGGGAAGGGTTAAGGTTAGGATTTGGGAAAGGGTTAGGGCTAGGTTGGGGAAGGGTTATGGTGGGGGAAGGGTTAAGGTTAGGATCTGGGAAAGGGTTAGGCTTAGTGACTGGAGGGAAGAGTTAGGGGACCCCATCCAGGCTGCAGTTAACAGGTCCTTCGGGATAAAAGTCTATTTCCATCCAGCAATAATCTATTTATTTCACTATTATATTTCCAATTCTATTCAGCAAAAATCTATTTATTTCCCTATTTTATTTCTAATTTATCCTATTTATAGGACACATCATCAGTAGTGAACCCCGGGATCACGGGGTGTTTCGGCCATTACCACCAGACACCCTCACCCAAGGGATGGCCCCGCCGGGATGATCAGTTCCCAGGGTGTGTCCATTTTAGTATAAAGATAAGATAAGATCTAATTTTATGAGTTAATATTACAGAGTTAAAGTTATTATAATTACGGTAGGAAGGCTATGTTTTTTATATATTATAAAACGTATTATTTAATTATTATTATATTTATTATTATTATGAATTTAATTATTATTATTATTATTATTATTATTATTATTATTATTATTATTATTATTATTTATTTAAATAGTATTATTATTATTATTATTTTTATAAAACAAGGTGAATTTTTCATGAAAAAGGCATACTTACCATTGAATTCCAGCACAGGAGGGTCTGTGACATCACAAGGCAGCCCCCACCTTTTTTTTGGAGCAGGGTGACGAAGAGGAAGGATGAAGAATGGTCCTCTTCACCCATGACAAAGTAATTCTGTGTCTCATAACCCGTATGACTACAGAATTTGTGAAAACTCGTTTTTTAGACTGGGCTGTGAGTGGAGGTCATATTTCTTACAGTCCTACTCCGTTATGGTTTCAAAAAAAATGTTCTAAAAACCCTATAATTAGTAAGATCTCATTTAGAGCTGTCCGAAAATACCCCATATGTCCATATTTTTATTTGTAATTACAGAGCTATTAAGATAATTAGGTCTCCCGTAGGTTTACCCAGAATTCAACTGGGTTTTCTAATCGTCTAATATGGTTAAAAGTAAAATTGTACTTACTCAGCTCCCCTTACTGCTAGATTTTTAAAAATAGGGGGGTCTCTTTGTTATGGAATAAGGGTCCTAATTAAGGCTGTTATGCCCGCTTTTAACCACTAGGGAGTGTTTAATCATTAAAGAACCACCTGTATTTTTCCAACCTTTGATTAAATCTTTTTCTGCTGTATCCGGTTGATCCGGTAATTAAATAAGCATGTTATATATGTATATTTTTATTTATTAATTAAAATAATCGCCTATATTGTCTGTCCTGATTAAATCTTTTCTTTTTCCTTGTATCCGGGTGATCCGGTGAAATATAAAAGTCTAAATAATCATGTTATATATGTATATATTTAATAATTAAAATAATCACTTGTATTTTCTATCATTTGGTTAAATCTTTTCTTTTTCTGTTGCATCCGGGTAATCCGGTTAATTTTAAAAACCTAAATGATCATGTTATATATGTATATATTTAATAATTAAAATAATCACCTGTATTTTCTATCTTCTGGTTAAATCTTTTCTTTTTCTGCTGCATCCGGTTAATCCGGCGAATTAAATAATCATGTTATATATGTATATATTTAATAAGTAAAATAATCCCCTGTATTTTTAATCTTCTACAATGGTAATATTTAATTATTAAAATAATTTCAATCTCTAACCCGTTTTAATAATTATTAAAAAATGCTTTTATATTTTTATTCCGTTTTAATGGTAGTATTTAAATCCTTGAAAGGACTCACCTTTATTTTCAGTCCGTTTTACTAGTTTGTATTCTGGCGTGGTTGTCGATGTCTTTAGAAACTTAATCCTTTTCCATCCATGTTCTGGTTTGATTCTTGTTAAGTCTTTGGAGCCTTGATTACTTGTAATCCATATTCTGGTTTAGTTATCGATGTTTTTAGTGACATACTTATTTTCCATCCATATTCTGGTTTGATTATTAAGTCTTTAGAGACTTAATTATTTGTAATCCATATTCTGGTTTAGTTATCGATGTTTTTAATGACATCCTTATTTTCCATCCATATTCTGGTTTGATTATTAAGTCTTTAGAGACTTAATTATTTGTAATCCATATTCTGGTTTAGTTATCGATGTTTTTAATTACATACTTATTTTCCATCCATTCTGGTTTGGTTATTATCGGTGTCTTCAGAGACTTAATTATTTGTAATGGTCCATATTCTGGTTTAGTTATCATTGTGTCTTTGAGGAATGACCAGTATTTTCAGTCAGTTTTAATAGTCCATTTTCTGGTTCAGTTTTCATCTTTGTGTAGGAGCAAGGAGCAAGGAGGAACGTTGGGGATGGTGCTAACCTGGCTTGTGTGTTCAGAGAGATCGCTGACCGAAGGCACGGGCTAGGGTTAGTTGTTTGATGCTATCTCGATGAACCCCCTACCCTGGTCCGACGACTGGGCAGTTTACAGGGTTCAAAGGCAATGCACTGGCCGGCGCACGTCGTCCGCATCTCTCCGTTCCATTTCCGCACCATCCCTTAGTAAAACAAAGTTCATAACAAAATGGAGACACCCTCAGAGTACTGGAAAAATTATTTTGTAAAAATATGGGAACTCCCCTTTAAGTTCTGGAGAAAAAAGGTGTGTTCCTGTGTGTTTGTAAAATTGTGGGGACCTCCCTTAGAGTTCTGGAAATAATATGTCTTTGTACAAACGTGGGAACCTCCTTTAGAGTTCTGGAAATCATATCTGTTTGTAAAAATGTGGGAATCACCCTTAGATTTCTGGAAATATCTGTTTGTACAAAAGTGGGAACCTCCTTTAGAGTTCTGGAAATCATATCTGTTTGTAAAAATGTGGGAATCACCCTTAGATTTCTGGAAATATCTATTTGTACAAAAATGGGAACCACCCTTAGATCTCTGGAAATAATATGTGTTTGTAAAAAAGTGGGAACCACCCTTAGATTTCTGGAAAATATATATATATATATATACAAAAATATATAATATAATATAATAAAATGTTTGTAAAAATTTGGGAGCCTCCCTCTGAGTTCTGGGAAAAAAATTGTAAAAAAAATGTAAAAAAAAGTGGAGAAGGTTTGAGAAGGGACAGGGTCAGGGAGAGGTGTCTGGACGGACAGCGCTTTCCCCCGCCGGACCGGGCTGTTACCCTGTCCCTCTCACTCCCACGCAGTGCGAGGGAAGGAAAGAGAAGGATGGAGTCCTGTACCATCATTATAGTTCTGGAAAAAAAATGTAAAAAAATGTAAAAAAAATTGGAGAAGGTTTGAGAAGGGACAGGGCCAGGGAGAGGTGTCTGGACGGACAGCGCTTTCCCCCGCCGGACCGGGCTGTTACCCTGTCCCTCTCACTCCCACGCAGTGCGAGGGAAGGAAAGAGAAGGATGGATTCCTGTATCACCATTGTAGTTCTGAAAAAACATTTTTTGTAAAAAAATTGTGAAAAAATGTGGAGGTTTGAGAAGGGACAGGGCCAGGGAGAGGTGTCTGGACGGACAGCGCTTTCCCCCGCCGGACCGGGCTGTTACCCTGTCCCTCTCACTCCCACGCAGTGCGAGGGAAGGAAAGAGAAGGATGGAGTCCTGAATTTCCTGGTACGATCCAAGTCAGGGTGAGGTTGGGGTTAAGGTCAGGGTGGGTTTGGGTTAGGGTTAGGGTTTTGGTGGGGGGAAGGGTTAAGGTTAGGATTTGGGAAAGGGTTAGGGTTAGGTTTATGGTGGGGGGAAGGGTTAAGGTTAGGATTTGGGAAAGGGTTAAGGTTAGGATTTGGGAAAGGGTTAGGGTTAGGTTGGGGAAGGGTTAGTTATGGTGGGGGGAAGGGTTAAGGTTAGGATTTGGGAAAGGGTTAGGGCTAGGTTGGGGAAGGGTTATGGTGGGGGAAGGGTTAAGGTTAGGATCTGGGAAAGGGTTAGGCTTAGTGACTGGAGGGAAGAGTTAGGGGACCCCATCCAGGCTGCAGTTAACAGGTCCTTCGGGATAAAAGTCTATTTCCATCCAGCAATAATCTATTTATTTCACTATTATATTTCCAATTCTATTCAGCAAAAATCTATTTATTTCCCTATTTTATTTCTAATTTATCCTATTTATAGGACACATCATCAGTAGTGAACCCCGGGATCACGGGGTGTTTCGGCCATTACCACCAGACACCCTCACCCAAGGGATGGCCCCGCCGGGATGATCAGTTCCCAGGGTGTGTCCATTTTAGTATAAAGATAAGATAAGATCTAATTTTATGAGTTAATATTACAGAGTTAAAGTTATTATAATTACGGTAGGAAGGCTATGTTTTTTATATATTATAAAACGTATTATTTAATTATTATTATATTTATTATTATTATGAATTTAATTATTATTATTATTATTATTATTATTATTATTATTATTATTATTATTATTATTTATTTAAATAGTATTATTATTATTATTATTTTTATAAAACAAGGTGAATTTTTCATGAAAAAGGCATACTTACCATTGAATTCCAGCACAGGAGGGTCTGTGACATCACAAGGCAGCCCCCACCTTTTTTTTGGAGCAGGGTGACGAAGAGGAAGGATGAAGAATGGTCCTCTTCACCCATGACAAAGTAATTCTGTGTCTCATAACCCGTATGACTACAGAATTTGTGAAAACTCGTTTTTTAGACTGGGCTGTGAGTGGAGGTCATATTTCTTACAGTCCTACTCCGTTATGGTTTCAAAAAAAATGTTCTAAAAACCCTATAATTAGTAAGATCTCATTTAGAGCTGTCCGAAAATACCCCATATGTCCATATTTTTATTTGTAATTACAGAGCTATTAAGATAATTAGGTCTCCCGTAGGTTTACCCAGAATTCAACTGGGTTTTCTAATCGTCTAATATGGTTAAAAGTAAAATTGTACTTACTCAGCTCCCCTTACTGCTAGATTTTTAAAAATAGGGGGGTCTCTTTGTTATGGAATAAGGGTCCTAATTAAGGCTGTTATGCCCGCTTTTAACCACTAGGGAGTGTTTAATCATTAAAGAACCACCTGTATTTTTCCAACCTTTGATTAAATCTTTTTCTGCTGTATCCGGTTGATCCGGTAATTAAATAAGCATGTTATATATGTATATTTTTATTTATTAATTAAAATAATCGCCTATATTGTCTGTCCTGATTAAATCTTTTCTTTTTCCTTGTATCCGGGTGATCCGGTGAAATATAAAAGTCTAAATAATCATGTTATATATGTATATATTTAATAATTAAAATAATCACTTGTATTTTCTATCATTTGGTTAAATCTTTTCTTTTTCTGTTGCATCCGGGTAATCCGGTTAATTTTAAAAACCTAAATGATCATGTTATATATGTATATATTTAATAATTAAAATAATCACCTGTATTTTCTATCTTCTGGTTAAATCTTTTCTTTTTCTGCTGCATCCGGTTAATCCGGCGAATTAAATAATCATGTTATATATGTATATATTTAATAAGTAAAATAATCCCCTGTATTTTTAATCTTCTACAATGGTAATATTTAATTATTAAAATAATTTCAATCTCTAACCCGTTTTAATAATTATTAAAAAATGCTTTTATATTTTTATTCCGTTTTAATGGTAGTATTTAAATCCTTGAAAGGACTCACCTTTATTTTCAGTCCGTTTTACTAGTTTGTATTCTGGCGTGGTTGTCGATGTCTTTAGAAACTTAATCCTTTTCCATCCATGTTCTGGTTTGATTCTTGTTAAGTCTTTGGAGCCTTGATTACTTGTAATCCATATTCTGGTTTAGTTATCGATGTTTTTAGTGACATACTTATTTTCCATCCATATTCTGGTTTGATTATTAAGTCTTTAGAGACTTAATTATTTGTAATCCATATTCTGGTTTAGTTATCGATGTTTTTAATGACATCCTTATTTTCCATCCATATTCTGGTTTGATTATTAAGTCTTTAGAGACTTAATTATTTGTAATCCATATTCTGGTTTAGTTATCGATGTTTTTAATTACATACTTATTTTCCATCCATTCTGGTTTGGTTATTATCGGTGTCTTCAGAGACTTAATTATTTGTAATGGTCCATATTCTGGTTTAGTTATCATTGTGTCTTTGAGGAATGACCAGTATTTTCAGTCAGTTTTAATAGTCCATTTTCTGGTTCAGTTTTCATCTTTGTGTAGGAGCAAGGAGCAAGGAGGAACGTTGGGGATGGTGCTAACCTGGCTTGTGTGTTCAGAGAGATCGCTGACCGAAGGCACGGGCTAGGGTTAGTTGTTTGATGCTATCTCGATGAACCCCCTACCCTGGTCCGACGACTGGGCAGTTTACAGGGTTCAAAGGCAATGCACTGGCCGGCGCACGTCGTCCGCATCTCTCCGTTCCATTTCCGCACCATCCCTTAGTAAAACAAAGTTCATAACAAAATGGAGACACCCTCAGAGTACTGGAAAAATTATTTTGTAAAAATATGGGAACTCCCCTTTAAGTTCTGGAGAAAAAAGGTGTGTTCCTGTGTGTTTGTAAAATTGTGGGGACCTCCCTTAGAGTTCTGGAAATAATATGTCTTTGTACAAACGTGGGAACCTCCTTTAGAGTTCTGGAAATCATATCTGTTTGTAAAAATGTGGGAATCACCCTTAGATTTCTGGAAATATCTGTTTGTACAAAAGTGGGAACCTCCTTTAGAGTTCTGGAAATCATATCTGTTTGTAAAAATGTGGGAATCACCCTTAGATTTCTGGAAATATCTATTTGTACAAAAATGGGAACCACCCTTAGATCTCTGGAAATAATATGTGTTTGTAAAAAAGTGGGAACCACCCTTAGATTTCTGGAAAATATATATATATATATATACAAAAATATATAATATAATATAATAAAATGTTTGTAAAAATTTGGGAGCCTCCCTCTGAGTTCTGGGAAAAAAATTGTAAAAAAAATGTAAAAAAAAGTGGAGAAGGTTTGAGAAGGGACAGGGTCAGGGAGAGGTGTCTGGACGGACAGCGCTTTCCCCCGCCGGACCGGGCTGTTACCCTGTCCCTCTCACTCCCACGCAGTGCGAGGGAAGGAAAGAGAAGGATGGAGTCCTGTACCATCATTATAGTTCTGGAAAAAAAATGTAAAAAAATGTAAAAAAAAGTGGAGAAGGTTTGAGAAGGGACAGGGCCAGGGAGAGGTGTCTGGACGGACAGCGCTTTCCCCCGCCGGACCGGGCTGTTACCCTGTCCCTCTCACTCCCACGCAGTGCGAGGGAAGGAAAGAGAAGGATGGATTCCTGTATCACCATTGTAGTTCTGAAAAAACATTTTTTGTAAAAAAATTGTGAAAAAATGTGGAGGTTTGAGAAGGGACAGGGCCAGGGAGAGGTGTCTGGACGGACAGCGCTTTCCCCCGCCGGACCGGGCTGTTACCCTGTCCCTCTCACTCCCACGCAGTGCGAGGGAAGGAAAGAGAAGGATGGAGTCCTGAATTTCCTGGTACGATCCAAGTCAGGGTGAGGTTGGGGTTAAGGTCAGGGTGGGTTTGGGTTAGGGTTAGGGTTTTGGTGGGGGGAAGGGTTAAGGTTAGGATTTGGGAAAGGGTTAGGGTTAGGTTTATGGTGGGGGGAAGGGTTAAGGTTAGGATTTGGGAAAGGGTTAAGGTTAGGATTTGGGAAAGGGTTAGGGTTAGGTTGGGGAAGGGTTAGTTATGGTGGGGGGAAGGGTTAAGGTTAGGATTTGGGAAAGGGTTAGGGCTAGGTTGGGGAAGGGTTATGGTGGGGGAAGGGTTAAGGTTAGGATCTGGGAAAGGGTTAGGCTTAGTGACTGGAGGGAAGAGTTAGGGGACCCCATCCAGGCTGCAGTTAACAGGTCCTTCGGGATAAAAGTCTATTTCCATCCAGCAATAATCTATTTATTTCACTATTATATTTCCAATTCTATTCAGCAAAAATCTATTTATTTCCCTATTTTATTTCTAATTTATCCTATTTATAGGACACATCATCAGTAGTGAACCCCGGGATCACGGGGTGTTTCGGCCATTACCACCAGACACCCTCACCCAAGGGATGGCCCCGCCGGGATGATCAGTTCCCAGGGTGTGTCCATTTTAGTATAAAGATAAGATAAGATCTAATTTTATGAGTTAATATTACAGAGTTAAAGTTATTATAATTACGGTAGGAAGGCTATGTTTTTTATATATTATAAAACGTATTATTTAATTATTATTATATTTATTATTATTATGAATTTAATTATTATTATTATTATTATTATTATTATTATTATTATTATTATTATTATTATTTATTTAAATAGTATTATTATTATTATTATTTTTATAAAACAAGGTGAATTTTTCATGAAAAAGGCATACTTACCATTGAATTCCAGCACAGGAGGGTCTGTGACATCACAAGGCAGCCCCCACCTTTTTTTTGGAGCAGGGTGACGAAGAGGAAGGATGAAGAATGGTCCTCTTCACCCATGACAAAGTAATTCTGTGTCTCATAACCCGTATGACTACAGAATTTGTGAAAACTCGTTTTTTAGACTGGGCTGTGAGTGGAGGTCATATTTCTTACAGTCCTACTCCGTTATGGTTTCAAAAAAAATGTTCTAAAAACCCTATAATTAGTAAGATCTCATTTAGAGCTGTCCGAAAATACCCCATATGTCCATATTTTTATTTGTAATTACAGAGCTATTAAGATAATTAGGTCTCCCGTAGGTTTACCCAGAATTCAACTGGGTTTTCTAATCGTCTAATATGGTTAAAAGTAAAATTGTACTTACTCAGCTCCCCTTACTGCTAGATTTTTAAAAATAGGGGGGTCTCTTTGTTATGGAATAAGGGTCCTAATTAAGGCTGTTATGCCCGCTTTTAACCACTAGGGAGTGTTTAATCATTAAAGAACCACCTGTATTTTTCCAACCTTTGATTAAATCTTTTTCTGCTGTATCCGGTTGATCCGGTAATTAAATAAGCATGTTATATATGTATATTTTTATTTATTAATTAAAATAATCGCCTATATTGTCTGTCCTGATTAAATCTTTTCTTTTTCCTTGTATCCGGGTGATCCGGTGAAATATAAAAGTCTAAATAATCATGTTATATATGTATATATTTAATAATTAAAATAATCACTTGTATTTTCTATCATTTGGTTAAATCTTTTCTTTTTCTGTTGCATCCGGGTAATCCGGTTAATTTTAAAAACCTAAATGATCATGTTATATATGTATATATTTAATAATTAAAATAATCACCTGTATTTTCTATCTTCTGGTTAAATCTTTTCTTTTTCTGCTGCATCCGGTTAATCCGGCGAATTAAATAATCATGTTATATATGTATATATTTAATAAGTAAAATAATCCCCTGTATTTTTAATCTTCTACAATGGTAATATTTAATTATTAAAATAATTTCAATCTCTAACCCGTTTTAATAATTATTAAAAAATGCTTTTATATTTTTATTCCGTTTTAATGGTAGTATTTAAATCCTTGAAAGGACTCACCTTTATTTTCAGTCCGTTTTACTAGTTTGTATTCTGGCGTGGTTGTCGATGTCTTTAGAAACTTAATCCTTTTCCATCCATGTTCTGGTTTGATTCTTGTTAAGTCTTTGGAGCCTTGATTACTTGTAATCCATATTCTGGTTTAGTTATCGATGTTTTTAGTGACATACTTATTTTCCATCCATATTCTGGTTTGATTATTAAGTCTTTAGAGACTTAATTATTTGTAATCCATATTCTGGTTTAGTTATCGATGTTTTTAATGACATCCTTATTTTCCATCCATATTCTGGTTTGATTATTAAGTCTTTAGAGACTTAATTATTTGTAATCCATATTCTGGTTTAGTTATCGATGTTTTTAATTACATACTTATTTTCCATCCATTCTGGTTTGGTTATTATCGGTGTCTTCAGAGACTTAATTATTTGTAATGGTCCATATTCTGGTTTAGTTATCATTGTGTCTTTGAGGAATGACCAGTATTTTCAGTCAGTTTTAATAGTCCATTTTCTGGTTCAGTTTTCATCTTTGTGTAGGAGCAAGGAGCAAGGAGGAACGTTGGGGATGGTGCTAACCTGGCTTGTGTGTTCAGAGAGATCGCTGACCGAAGGCACGGGCTAGGGTTAGTTGTTTGATGCTATCTCGATGAACCCCCTACCCTGGTCCGACGACTGGGCAGTTTACAGGGTTCAAAGGCAATGCACTGGCCGGCGCACGTCGTCCGCATCTCTCCGTTCCATTTCCGCACCATCCCTTAGTAAAACAAAGTTCATAACAAAATGGAGACACCCTCAGAGTACTGGAAAAATTATTTTGTAAAAATATGGGAACTCCCCTTTAAGTTCTGGAGAAAAAAGGTGTGTTCCTGTGTGTTTGTAAAATTGTGGGGACCTCCCTTAGAGTTCTGGAAATAATATGTCTTTGTACAAACGTGGGAACCTCCTTTAGAGTTCTGGAAATCATATCTGTTTGTAAAAATGTGGGAATCACCCTTAGATTTCTGGAAATATCTGTTTGTACAAAAGTGGGAACCTCCTTTAGAGTTCTGGAAATCATATCTGTTTGTAAAAATGTGGGAATCACCCTTAGATTTCTGGAAATATCTATTTGTACAAAAATGGGAACCACCCTTAGATCTCTGGAAATAATATGTGTTTGTAAAAAAGTGGGAACCACCCTTAGATTTCTGGAAAATATATATATATATATATACAAAAATATATAATATAATATAATAAAATGTTTGTAAAAATTTGGGAGCCTCCCTCTGAGTTCTGGGAAAAAAATTGTAAAAAAAATGTAAAAAAAAGTGGAGAAGGTTTGAGAAGGGACAGGGTCAGGGAGAGGTGTCTGGACGGACAGCGCTTTCCCCCGCCGGACCGGGCTGTTACCCTGTCCCTCTCACTCCCACGCAGTGCGAGGGAAGGAAAGAGAAGGATGGAGTCCTGTACCATCATTATAGTTCTGGAAAAAAAATGTAAAAAAATGTAAAAAAAAGTGGAGAAGGTTTGAGAAGGGACAGGGCCAGGGAGAGGTGTCTGGACGGACAGCGCTTTCCCCCGCCGGACCGGGCTGTTACCCTGTCCCTCTCACTCCCACGCAGTGCGAGGGAAGGAAAGAGAAGGATGGATTCCTGTATCACCATTGTAGTTCTGAAAAAACATTTTTTGTAAAAAAATTGTGAAAAAATGTGGAGGTTTGAGAAGGGACAGGGCCAGGGAGAGGTGTCTGGACGGACAGCGCTTTCCCCCGCCGGACCGGGCTGTTACCCTGTCCCTCTCACTCCCACGCAGTGCGAGGGAAGGAAAGAGAAGGATGGAGTCCTGAATTTCCTGGTACGATCCAAGTCAGGGTGAGGTTGGGGTTAAGGTCAGGGTGGGTTTGGGTTAGGGTTAGGGTTTTGGTGGGGGGAAGGGTTAAGGTTAGGATTTGGGAAAGGGTTAGGGTTAGGTTTATGGTGGGGGGAAGGGTTAAGGTTAGGATTTGGGAAAGGGTTAAGGTTAGGATTTGGGAAAGGGTTAGGGTTAGGTTGGGGAAGGGTTAGTTATGGTGGGGGGAAGGGTTAAGGTTAGGATTTGGGAAAGGGTTAGGGCTAGGTTGGGGAAGGGTTATGGTGGGGGAAGGGTTAAGGTTAGGATCTGGGAAAGGGTTAGGCTTAGTGACTGGAGGGAAGAGTTAGGGGACCCCATCCAGGCTGCAGTTAACAGGTCCTTCGGGATAAAAGTCTATTTCCATCCAGCAATAATCTATTTATTTCACTATTATATTTCCAATTCTATTCAGCAAAAATCTATTTATTTCCCTATTTTATTTCTAATTTATCCTATTTATAGGACACATCATCAGTAGTGAACCCCGGGATCACGGGGTGTTTCGGCCATTACCACCAGACACCCTCACCCAAGGGATGGCCCCGCCGGGATGATCAGTTCCCAGGGTGTGTCCATTTTAGTATAAAGATAAGATAAGATCTAATTTTATGAGTTAATATTACAGAGTTAAAGTTATTATAATTACGGTAGGAAGGCTATGTTTTTTATATATTATAAAACGTATTATTTAATTATTATTATATTTATTATTATTATGAATTTAATTATTATTATTATTATTATTATTATTATTATTATTATTATTATTATTATTATTTATTTAAATAGTATTATTATTATTATTATTTTTATAAAACAAGGTGAATTTTTCATGAAAAAGGCATACTTACCATTGAATTCCAGCACAGGAGGGTCTGTGACATCACAAGGCAGCCCCCACCTTTTTTTTGGAGCAGGGTGACGAAGAGGAAGGATGAAGAATGGTCCTCTTCACCCATGACAAAGTAATTCTGTGTCTCATAACCCGTATGACTACAGAATTTGTGAAAACTCGTTTTTTAGACTGGGCTGTGAGTGGAGGTCATATTTCTTACAGTCCTACTCCGTTATGGTTTCAAAAAAAATGTTCTAAAAACCCTATAATTAGTAAGATCTCATTTAGAGCTGTCCGAAAATACCCCATATGTCCATATTTTTATTTGTAATTACAGAGCTATTAAGATAATTAGGTCTCCCGTAGGTTTACCCAGAATTCAACTGGGTTTTCTAATCGTCTAATATGGTTAAAAGTAAAATTGTACTTACTCAGCTCCCCTTACTGCTAGATTTTTAAAAATAGGGGGGTCTCTTTGTTATGGAATAAGGGTCCTAATTAAGGCTGTTATGCCCGCTTTTAACCACTAGGGAGTGTTTAATCATTAAAGAACCACCTGTATTTTTCCAACCTTTGATTAAATCTTTTTCTGCTGTATCCGGTTGATCCGGTAATTAAATAAGCATGTTATATATGTATATTTTTATTTATTAATTAAAATAATCGCCTATATTGTCTGTCCTGATTAAATCTTTTCTTTTTCCTTGTATCCGGGTGATCCGGTGAAATATAAAAGTCTAAATAATCATGTTATATATGTATATATTTAATAATTAAAATAATCACTTGTATTTTCTATCATTTGGTTAAATCTTTTCTTTTTCTGTTGCATCCGGGTAATCCGGTTAATTTTAAAAACCTAAATGATCATGTTATATATGTATATATTTAATAATTAAAATAATCACCTGTATTTTCTATCTTCTGGTTAAATCTTTTCTTTTTCTGCTGCATCCGGTTAATCCGGCGAATTAAATAATCATGTTATATATGTATATATTTAATAAGTAAAATAATCCCCTGTATTTTTAATCTTCTACAATGGTAATATTTAATTATTAAAATAATTTCAATCTCTAACCCGTTTTAATAATTATTAAAAAATGCTTTTATATTTTTATTCCGTTTTAATGGTAGTATTTAAATCCTTGAAAGGACTCACCTTTATTTTCAGTCCGTTTTACTAGTTTGTATTCTGGCGTGGTTGTCGATGTCTTTAGAAACTTAATCCTTTTCCATCCATGTTCTGGTTTGATTCTTGTTAAGTCTTTGGAGCCTTGATTACTTGTAATCCATATTCTGGTTTAGTTATCGATGTTTTTAGTGACATACTTATTTTCCATCCATATTCTGGTTTGATTATTAAGTCTTTAGAGACTTAATTATTTGTAATCCATATTCTGGTTTAGTTATCGATGTTTTTAATGACATCCTTATTTTCCATCCATATTCTGGTTTGATTATTAAGTCTTTAGAGACTTAATTATTTGTAATCCATATTCTGGTTTAGTTATCGATGTTTTTAATTACATACTTATTTTCCATCCATTCTGGTTTGGTTATTATCGGTGTCTTCAGAGACTTAATTATTTGTAATGGTCCATATTCTGGTTTAGTTATCATTGTGTCTTTGAGGAATGACCAGTATTTTCAGTCAGTTTTAATAGTCCATTTTCTGGTTCAGTTTTCATCTTTGTGTAGGAGCAAGGAGCAAGGAGGAACGTTGGGGATGGTGCTAACCTGGCTTGTGTGTTCAGAGAGATCGCTGACCGAAGGCACGGGCTAGGGTTAGTTGTTTGATGCTATCTCGATGAACCCCCTACCCTGGTCCGACGACTGGGCAGTTTACAGGGTTCAAAGGCAATGCACTGGCCGGCGCACGTCGTCCGCATCTCTCCGTTCCATTTCCGCACCATCCCTTAGTAAAACAAAGTTCATAACAAAATGGAGACACCCTCAGAGTACTGGAAAAATTATTTTGTAAAAATATGGGAACTCCCCTTTAAGTTCTGGAGAAAAAAGGTGTGTTCCTGTGTGTTTGTAAAATTGTGGGGACCTCCCTTAGAGTTCTGGAAATAATATGTCTTTGTACAAACGTGGGAACCTCCTTTAGAGTTCTGGAAATCATATCTGTTTGTAAAAATGTGGGAATCACCCTTAGATTTCTGGAAATATCTGTTTGTACAAAAGTGGGAACCTCCTTTAGAGTTCTGGAAATCATATCTGTTTGTAAAAATGTGGGAATCACCCTTAGATTTCTGGAAATATCTATTTGTACAAAAATGGGAACCACCCTTAGATCTCTGGAAATAATATGTGTTTGTAAAAAAGTGGGAACCACCCTTAGATTTCTGGAAAATATATATATATATATATACAAAAATATATAATATAATATAATAAAATGTTTGTAAAAATTTGGGAGCCTCCCTCTGAGTTCTGGGAAAAAAATTGTAAAAAAAATGTAAAAAAAAGTGGAGAAGGTTTGAGAAGGGACAGGGTCAGGGAGAGGTGTCTGGACGGACAGCGCTTTCCCCCGCCGGACCGGGCTGTTACCCTGTCCCTCTCACTCCCACGCAGTGCGAGGGAAGGAAAGAGAAGGATGGAGTCCTGTACCATCATTATAGTTCTGGAAAAAAAATGTAAAAAAATGTAAAAAAAAGTGGAGAAGGTTTGAGAAGGGACAGGGCCAGGGAGAGGTGTCTGGACGGACAGCGCTTTCCCCCGCCGGACCGGGCTGTTACCCTGTCCCTCTCACTCCCACGCAGTGCGAGGGAAGGAAAGAGAAGGATGGATTCCTGTATCACCATTGTAGTTCTGAAAAAACATTTTTTGTAAAAAAATTGTGAAAAAATGTGGAGGTTTGAGAAGGGACAGGGCCAGGGAGAGGTGTCTGGACGGACAGCGCTTTCCCCCGCCGGACCGGGCTGTTACCCTGTCCCTCTCACTCCCACGCAGTGCGAGGGAAGGAAAGAGAAGGATGGAGTCCTGAATTTCCTGGTACGATCCAAGTCAGGGTGAGGTTGGGGTTAAGGTCAGGGTGGGTTTGGGTTAGGGTTAGGGTTTTGGTGGGGGGAAGGGTTAAGGTTAGGATTTGGGAAAGGGTTAGGGTTAGGTTTATGGTGGGGGGAAGGGTTAAGGTTAGGATTTGGGAAAGGGTTAAGGTTAGGATTTGGGAAAGGGTTAGGGTTAGGTTGGGGAAGGGTTAGTTATGGTGGGGGGAAGGGTTAAGGTTAGGATTTGGGAAAGGGTTAGGGCTAGGTTGGGGAAGGGTTATGGTGGGGGAAGGGTTAAGGTTAGGATCTGGGAAAGGGTTAGGCTTAGTGACTGGAGGGAAGAGTTAGGGGACCCCATCCAGGCTGCAGTTAACAGGTCCTTCGGGATAAAAGTCTATTTCCATCCAGCAATAATCTATTTATTTCACTATTATATTTCCAATTCTATTCAGCAAAAATCTATTTATTTCCCTATTTTATTTCTAATTTATCCTATTTATAGGACACATCATCAGTAGTGAACCCCGGGATCACGGGGTGTTTCGGCCATTACCACCAGACACCCTCACCCAAGGGATGGCCCCGCCGGGATGATCAGTTCCCAGGGTGTGTCCATTTTAGTATAAAGATAAGATAAGATCTAATTTTATGAGTTAATATTACAGAGTTAAAGTTATTATAATTACGGTAGGAAGGCTATGTTTTTTATATATTATAAAACGTATTATTTAATTATTATTATATTTATTATTATTATGAATTTAATTATTATTATTATTATTATTATTATTATTATTATTATTATTATTATTATTATTTATTTAAATAGTATTATTATTATTATTATTTTTATAAAACAAGGTGAATTTTTCATGAAAAAGGCATACTTACCATTGAATTCCAGCACAGGAGGGTCTGTGACATCACAAGGCAGCCCCCACCTTTTTTTTGGAGCAGGGTGACGAAGAGGAAGGATGAAGAATGGTCCTCTTCACCCATGACAAAGTAATTCTGTGTCTCATAACCCGTATGACTACAGAATTTGTGAAAACTCGTTTTTTA
This sequence comes from Cololabis saira, assembly GCF_033807715.1. Classification (NCBI taxonomy): domain Eukaryota; kingdom Metazoa; phylum Chordata; class Actinopteri; order Beloniformes; family Belonidae; genus Cololabis; species Cololabis saira. The sequence continues at coordinate 272,737 of NW_026906211.1, forward strand.
GACTGGGCTGTGAGTGGAGGTCATATTTCTTACAGTCCTACTCCGTTATGGTTTCAAAAAAAATGTTCTAAAAACCCTATAATTAGTAAGATCTCATTTAGAGCTGTCCGAAAATACCCCATATGTCCATATTTTTATTTGTAATTACAGAGCTATTAAGATAATTAGGTCTCCCGTAGGTTTACCCAGAATTCAACTGGGTTTTCTAATCGTCTAATATGGTTAAAAGTAAAATTGTACTTACTCAGCTCCCCTTACTGCTAGATTTTTAAAAATAGGGGGGTCTCTTTGTTATGGAATAAGGGTCCTAATTAAGGCTGTTATGCCCGCTTTTAACCACTAGGGAGTGTTTAATCATTAAAGAACCACCTGTATTTTTCCAACCTTTGATTAAATCTTTTTCTGCTGTATCCGGTTGATCCGGTAATTAAATAAGCATGTTATATATGTATATTTTTATTTATTAATTAAAATAATCGCCTATATTGTCTGTCCTGATTAAATCTTTTCTTTTTCCTTGTATCCGGGTGATCCGGTGAAATATAAAAGTCTAAATAATCATGTTATATATGTATATATTTAATAATTAAAATAATCACTTGTATTTTCTATCATTTGGTTAAATCTTTTCTTTTTCTGTTGCATCCGGGTAATCCGGTTAATTTTAAAAACCTAAATGATCATGTTATATATGTATATATTTAATAATTAAAATAATCACCTGTATTTTCTATCTTCTGGTTAAATCTTTTCTTTTTCTGCTGCATCCGGTTAATCCGGCGAATTAAATAATCATGTTATATATGTATATATTTAATAAGTAAAATAATCCCCTGTATTTTTAATCTTCTACAATGGTAATATTTAATTATTAAAATAATTTCAATCTCTAACCCGTTTTAATAATTATTAAAAAATGCTTTTATATTTTTATTCCGTTTTAATGGTAGTATTTAAATCCTTGAAAGGACTCACCTTTATTTTCAGTCCGTTTTACTAGTTTGTATTCTGGCGTGGTTGTCGATGTCTTTAGAAACTTAATCCTTTTCCATCCATGTTCTGGTTTGATTCTTGTTAAGTCTTTGGAGCCTTGATTACTTGTAATCCATATTCTGGTTTAGTTATCGATGTTTTTAGTGACATACTTATTTTCCATCCATATTCTGGTTTGATTATTAAGTCTTTAGAGACTTAATTATTTGTAATCCATATTCTGGTTTAGTTATCGATGTTTTTAATGACATCCTTATTTTCCATCCATATTCTGGTTTGATTATTAAGTCTTTAGAGACTTAATTATTTGTAATCCATATTCTGGTTTAGTTATCGATGTTTTTAATTACATACTTATTTTCCATCCATTCTGGTTTGGTTATTATCGGTGTCTTCAGAGACTTAATTATTTGTAATGGTCCATATTCTGGTTTAGTTATCATTGTGTCTTTGAGGAATGACCAGTATTTTCAGTCAGTTTTAATAGTCCATTTTCTGGTTCAGTTTTCATCTTTGTGTAGGAGCAAGGAGCAAGGAGGAACGTTGGGGATGGTGCTAACCTGGCTTGTGTGTTCAGAGAGATCGCTGACCGAAGGCACGGGCTAGGGTTAGTTGTTTGATGCTATCTCGATGAACCCCCTACCCTGGTCCGACGACTGGGCAGTTTACAGGGTTCAAAGGCAATGCACTGGCCGGCGCACGTCGTCCGCATCTCTCCGTTCCATTTCCGCACCATCCCTTAGTAAAACAAAGTTCATAACAAAATGGAGACACCCTCAGAGTACTGGAAAAATTATTTTGTAAAAATATGGGAACTCCCCTTTAAGTTCTGGAGAAAAAAGGTGTGTTCCTGTGTGTTTGTAAAATTGTGGGGACCTCCCTTAGAGTTCTGGAAATAATATGTCTTTGTACAAACGTGGGAACCTCCTTTAGAGTTCTGGAAATCATATCTGTTTGTAAAAATGTGGGAATCACCCTTAGATTTCTGGAAATATCTGTTTGTACAAAAGTGGGAACCTCCTTTAGAGTTCTGGAAATCATATCTGTTTGTAAAAATGTGGGAATCACCCTTAGATTTCTGGAAATATCTATTTGTACAAAAATGGGAACCACCCTTAGATCTCTGGAAATAATATGTGTTTGTAAAAAAGTGGGAACCACCCTTAGATTTCTGGAAAATATATATATATATATATACAAAAATATATAATATAATATAATAAAATGTTTGTAAAAATTTGGGAGCCTCCCTCTGAGTTCTGGGAAAAAAATTGTAAAAAAAATGTAAAAAAAAGTGGAGAAGGTTTGAGAAGGGACAGGGTCAGGGAGAGGTGTCTGGACGGACAGCGCTTTCCCCCGCCGGACCGGGCTGTTACCCTGTCCCTCTCACTCCCACGCAGTGCGAGGGAAGGAAAGAGAAGGATGGAGTCCTGTACCATCATTATAGTTCTGGAAAAAAAATGTAAAAAAATGTAAAAAAAAGTGGAGAAGGTTTGAGAAGGGACAGGGCCAGGGAGAGGTGTCTGGACGGACAGCGCTTTCCCCCGCCGGACCGGGCTGTTACCCTGTCCCTCTCACTCCCACGCAGTGCGAGGGAAGGAAAGAGAAGGATGGATTCCTGTATCACCATTGTAGTTCTGAAAAAACATTTTTTGTAAAAAAATTGTGAAAAAATGTGGAGGTTTGAGAAGGGACAGGGCCAGGGAGAGGTGTCTGGACGGACAGCGCTTTCCCCCGCCGGACCGGGCTGTTACCCTGTCCCTCTCACTCCCACGCAGTGCGAGGGAAGGAAAGAGAAGGATGGAGTCCTGAATTTCCTGGTACGATCCAAGTCAGGGTGAGGTTGGGGTTAAGGTCAGGGTGGGTTTGGGTTAGGGTTAGGGTTTTGGTGGGGGGAAGGGTTAAGGTTAGGATTTGGGAAAGGGTTAGGGTTAGGTTTATGGTGGGGGGAAGGGTTAAGGTTAGGATTTGGGAAAGGGTTAAGGTTAGGATTTGGGAAAGGGTTAGGGTTAGGTTGGGGAAGGGTTAGTTATGGTGGGGGGAAGGGTTAAGGTTAGGATTTGGGAAAGGGTTAGGGCTAGGTTGGGGAAGGGTTATGGTGGGGGAAGGGTTAAGGTTAGGATCTGGGAAAGGGTTAGGCTTAGTGACTGGAGGGAAGAGTTAGGGGACCCCATCCAGGCTGCAGTTAACAGGTCCTTCGGGATAAAAGTCTATTTCCATCCAGCAATAATCTATTTATTTCACTATTATATTTCCAATTCTATTCAGCAAAAATCTATTTATTTCCCTATTTTATTTCTAATTTATCCTATTTATAGGACACATCATCAGTAGTGAACCCCGGGATCACGGGGTGTTTCGGCCATTACCACCAGACACCCTCACCCAAGGGATGGCCCCGCCGGGATGATCAGTTCCCAGGGTGTGTCCATTTTAGTATAAAGATAAGATAAGATCTAATTTTATGAGTAGGGTTAGGGTTAGGGTTAGGGTTAGGGTTAGGGTTAGGGTTAGGGTTAGGGTTAGGGTTAGGGTTAGGGTTAGGGTTAGGGTTAGGGTTAGGGTTAGGGTTAGGGTTAGGGTTAGGGTTAGATTAATTAAGGGGGTAAAATGAGGTATGGGCTATAGCCCATTCGCTAATAACTTTTGATAGGAAGGTCCTAGAGCTTCAGAACCTGGTCGCGTCAGACCTAATTCGGGGTCTAGAAGTCCAACGAGCCCACCCCCGACCCTCTACGACTTTGGGAAGTGGGAGAAAATCGAAAAAGAAAGTTTAAATCTTTCATATCTCAGCCTCTGAAAGTCGTAGAGACTCGGGGTTGGTCTTGTTGGAGAGCTAGACCACGAATTGTGTCCGACGGATTTGGGTTTCGAAGCTCTACGACGCTTCGTTCAAGAGATATAGGGAAAAACGTCCCCCCATAGGAAACGAATGGGCGCGAAAAGGTGTAAAAATTACACTAAGTGTTTTAGGGTTAGGGTTAGGGTTAGGGTTAGGGTTAGGGTTAGGGTTAGGGTTAGGGTTAGGGTTAGGGTTAGGGTTAGGGTTAGATTTTTCAGGTTTCTCGATGATCCCCCCACCTCGTCCGTCGACTCGGTGGTTTACAGGGACCAAAGGCAATGCACAGGCCGGCGCACGTCGTCATAGCTCTCTTGACCGTACTATCCACCTAAAGTTAGATTAATAGTGGAGACAACAGGTCAATGAACAAGTTTAAGTTTGATTAGTAGTAGAGACAAAAGGTCAGTTACAGATTTGGGTGAGAGGGGTCAGGACCAGGAAGAGTTGCCTTATAGGGGCAGGTCTCTTCCCCGCCTTGACGGGCCGTTATCCTGCCCCTCTCACACTCCCACGCAGAGCGAGGGAGTAAAAGAAGGAGGAGGTGATGGGTGGAGTCATGAATGTCCTCGTAGATCCAGGTTGGGATGGGATCAGGTCCAGGGCGGGGATGAGGAAGCTCCACATCTGGTTGAGAGAGTTCCACATCTGGTTGAGAGGGCTTCACATCTGGTTGAGAGGGGACAGGACCAGGGAGAGTTGCCTTATAGGGGCAGGTCTCTCCCCCGCCTTGACGGGCCGTTATCCTGCCCCCTCTCGCTCCCACGCAGTACGAGGGAAAGAGAGAAGGAGGAGGGTGGTGGGTGGAGTCGTGAACGTCTTCGTAGATCCAGGCTGGGATGTGGTTGGGATAAGGGTTAGGGTCAGGGGTTAGGGTCAGGGTTAGAGTTTAAGGGTTAGGGTTAGGGGTTGGGGTTAGGGTAAGGGTTCTGGGTTAGGGTTTAAGGGTTAAGGTTAGGGTCAGGGGTCAAGGGTTAGGGTTAGAGGTTGGGGTTAGGGGTTAAGGGTTAAGGGTTAAGGTTAGGGGTCAGGGGTTAGGGTTAGGGTTAGGGTTTAGGGTTAAGGTTAGGGTTGGGGTTAGGGTTTAGGGTTAGTTGTTGAGGTTCCCTCGAAGAATCCCCTCCTTCATCCAACGACTGGGCAGCTCCACGGCTCTTCTGATCCATTTCTTCACCATCCATTTCAAAAATAAAGTTCATAAAGAAGTGGAAATTCCCTCAGAGTTCTGGAAAAAATCCTTTGTAAAAATGTGAGAATGTCCCTTTGAGGTCTGGAGAAAAAAGTTTCATGTGTGTTTGTAAAATCGTGTGAACCTCCCTCCAGGTTCTGGACATAATATGTGTTTGTAGAAATGTGGGAACCTCACTTAGAGTTCTGGAAATAATGTGTTTGCAAAGATGTGGAGACTTATAATATGTGTTTGTAAAAATTGTGGGAACATCCTTTAGAGTTCTGGAAATAATGTGTATATGTGTTTGTAAAAAAGTGTGAACCACCATTAGGTTTCTGGAAAGAAAACTTTATTTTTTTATTTTTTCAAAAAATTCAAAAAATTCAAAAAATAAAAAAATATAGAAAAATATATATAAAAAAATAATAATAAAATAATTCTTTGTTTGTGAAGCTGTATGAATCTTCCTTGGAGTTCTGGAAAAAATGGCAGCATTTCCTTGTATTTTAAGCATTTCATTGTTGGAAAGTTTTTTTTGTTGTTTAAGTATTGTAACTCTCCACTAAGATAGGGTGGAGAGTTTGTTGTTGTAGAGGTTAGTTTCTTTAATTGTCTAACAATCTTATTTTAAATTCTATTTTATGTCTATTTTATGTCTATTTTAAGTCTATTTATAGGACACATCATCAGTAGTGAACCCCGGGATCACGGGGTGTTTCGGCCATTACCACTAGACACCCTCACCACAGGGTGGGCCCCGCCGGGATGATCAGTTCCCAGGGTGTGTCCATTTTAGTATAAAGATAAGTTAAAATCTAATTTTATGAGTTAATATAGGGTTAGGGTTAGGGTTAGGGTTAGGGTTAGGGTTAGGGTTAGGGTTAGGGTTAGGGTTAGGGTTAGGGTTAGGGTTAGGGTTAGGGTTGGGTTTAGGGTTAGGGTTAGGGTTAGGGTTAGGGTTAGGGTTAGGGTTAGGGTTAGGGTTAGGGTTAGGGTTAGGGTTAGGGTTAGGGTTAGGGTTAGGATAAGGCAAGAGTGCCACTTTGGAATCTTTGATTTGACCCCCTAAACAGTGGATCATTTGCTCTACACTTCGGCTACCCCCCCATTTTCGGGTACCCTGATTCCAGGAATACTAATGAGGAAGGGGTGGGACCTTGTCTTCTCGTCCAATCAGCGAAAAGCAAGTTCAAAGGTCTGTAACTTTTGCTAGGAGTGGATCATTTGCTCATGGATGGTACCGTTGGAAAGCTCGTGGTCGTATTATGTTCGACGGAAGCAGTTTCCAAGTCTCTACGACCTTTCGTTCGGAAGTTATGACCGGAAATGTGTATCGCATTGAAAATGAATGGAGCGAGGGTTAGGGTTAGGGTTAGGGTTAGGGTTAGGGTTAGGGTTAGGGTTAGGGTTAGGGTTAGGGTTAGGGTTAGGGTTAGGGTTAGGGTTAGGGTTAGGGTTAGGGTTAGTTGTTTGATGCTATCTCGATGAACCCCCTACCCTGGTCCGACGACTGGGCAGTTTACAGGGTTCAAAGGCAATGCACTGGCCGGCGCACGTCGTCCGCATCTCTCCGTTCCATTTCCGCACCATCCCTTAGTAAAACAAAGTTCATAACAAAATGGAGACACCCTCAGAGTACTGGAAAAATTATTTTGTAAAAATATGGGAACTCCCCTTTAAGTTCTGGAGAAAAAAGGTGTGTTCCTGTGTGTTTGTAAAATTGTGGGGACCTCCCTTAGAGTTCTGGAAATAATATGTCTTTGTACAAACGTGGGAACCTCCTTTAGAGTTCTGGAAATCATATCTGTTTGTAAAAATGTGGGAATCACCCTTAGATTTCTGGAAATATCTGTTTGTACAAAAGTGGGAACCTCCTTTAGAGTTCTGGAAATCATATCTGTTTGTAAAAATGTGGGAATCACCCTTAGATTTCTGGAAATATCTATTTGTACAAAAATGGGAACCACCCTTAGATCTCTGGAAATAATATGTGTTTGTAAAAAAGTGGGAACCACCCTTAGATTTCTGGAAAATATATATATATATATATACAAAAATATATAATATAATATAATAAAATGTTTGTAAAAATTTGGGAGCCTCCCTCTGAGTTCTGGGAAAAAAATTGTAAAAAAAATGTAAAAAAAAGTGGAGAAGGTTTGAGAAGGGACAGGGTCAGGGAGAGGTGTCTGGACGGACAGCGCTTTCCCCCGCCGGACCGGGCTGTTACCCTGTCCCTCTCACTCCCACGCAGTGCGAGGGAAGGAAAGAGAAGGATGGAGTCCTGTACCATCATTATAGTTCTGGAAAAAAAATGTAAAAAAATGTAAAAAAAAGTGGAGAAGGTTTGAGAAGGGACAGGGCCAGGGAGAGGTGTCTGGACGGACAGCGCTTTCCCCCGCCGGACCGGGCTGTTACCCTGTCCCTCTCACTCCCACGCAGTGCGAGGGAAGGAAAGAGAAGGATGGATTCCTGTATCACCATTGTAGTTCTGAAAAAACATTTTTTGTAAAAAAATTGTGAAAAAATGTGGAGGTTTGAGAAGGGACAGGGCCAGGGAGAGGTGTCTGGACGGACAGCGCTTTCCCCCGCCGGACCGGGCTGTTACCCTGTCCCTCTCACTCCCACGCAGTGCGAGGGAAGGAAAGAGAAGGATGGAGTCCTGAATTTCCTGGTACGATCCAAGTCAGGGTGAGGTTGGGGTTAAGGTCAGGGTGGGTTTGGGTTAGGGTTAGGGTTTTGGTGGGGGGAAGGGTTAAGGTTAGGATTTGGGAAAGGGTTAGGGTTAGGTTTATGGTGGGGGGAAGGGTTAAGGTTAGGATTTGGGAAAGGGTTAAGGTTAGGATTTGGGAAAGGGTTAGGGTTAGGTTGGGGAAGGGTTAGTTATGGTGGGGGGAAGGGTTAAGGTTAGGATTTGGGAAAGGGTTAGGGCTAGGTTGGGGAAGGGTTATGGTGGGGGAAGGGTTAAGGTTAGGATCTGGGAAAGGGTTAGGCTTAGTGACTGGAGGGAAGAGTTAGGGGACCCCATCCAGGCTGCAGTTAACAGGTCCTTCGGGATAAAAGTCTATTTCCATCCAGCAATAATCTATTTATTTCACTATTATATTTCCAATTCTATTCAGCAAAAATCTATTTATTTCCCTATTTTATTTCTAATTTATCCTATTTATAGGACACATCATCAGTAGTGAACCCCGGGATCACGGGGTGTTTCGGCCATTACCACCAGACACCCTCACCCAAGGGATGGCCCCGCCGGGATGATCAGTTCCCAGGGTGTGTCCATTTTAGTATAAAGATAAGATAAGATCTAATTTTATGAGTTAATATTACAGAGTTAAAGTTATTATAATTACGGTAGGAAGGCTATGTTTTTTATATATTATAAAACGTATTATTTAATTATTATTATATTTATTATTATTATGAATTTAATTATTATTATTATTATTATTATTATTATTATTATTATTATTATTATTATTATTTATTTAAATAGTATTATTATTATTATTATTTTTATAAAACAAGGTGAATTTTTCATGAAAAAGGCATACTTACCATTGAATTCCAGCACAGGAGGGTCTGTGACATCACAAGGCAGCCCCCACCTTTTTTTTGGAGCAGGGTGACGAAGAGGAAGGATGAAGAATGGTCCTCTTCACCCATGACAAAGTAATTCTGTGTCTCATAACCCGTATGACTACAGAATTTGTGAAAACTCGTTTTTTAGACTGGGCTGTGAGTGGAGGTCATATTTCTTACAGTCCTACTCCGTTATGGTTTCAAAAAAAATGTTCTAAAAACCCTATAATTAGTAAGATCTCATTTAGAGCTGTCCGAAAATACCCCATATGTCCATATTTTTATTTGTAATTACAGAGCTATTAAGATAATTAGGTCTCCCGTAGGTTTACCCAGAATTCAACTGGGTTTTCTAATCGTCTAATATGGTTAAAAGTAAAATTGTACTTACTCAGCTCCCCTTACTGCTAGATTTTTAAAAATAGGGGGGTCTCTTTGTTATGGAATAAGGGTCCTAATTAAGGCTGTTATGCCCGCTTTTAACCACTAGGGAGTGTTTAATCATTAAAGAACCACCTGTATTTTTCCAACCTTTGATTAAATCTTTTTCTGCTGTATCCGGTTGATCCGGTAATTAAATAAGCATGTTATATATGTATATTTTTATTTATTAATTAAAATAATCGCCTATATTGTCTGTCCTGATTAAATCTTTTCTTTTTCCTTGTATCCGGGTGATCCGGTGAAATATAAAAGTCTAAATAATCATGTTATATATGTATATATTTAATAATTAAAATAATCACTTGTATTTTCTATCATTTGGTTAAATCTTTTCTTTTTCTGTTGCATCCGGGTAATCCGGTTAATTTTAAAAACCTAAATGATCATGTTATATATGTATATATTTAATAATTAAAATAATCACCTGTATTTTCTATCTTCTGGTTAAATCTTTTCTTTTTCTGCTGCATCCGGTTAATCCGGCGAATTAAATAATCATGTTATATATGTATATATTTAATAAGTAAAATAATCCCCTGTATTTTTAATCTTCTACAATGGTAATATTTAATTATTAAAATAATTTCAATCTCTAACCCGTTTTAATAATTATTAAAAAATGCTTTTATATTTTTATTCCGTTTTAATGGTAGTATTTAAATCCTTGAAAGGACTCACCTTTATTTTCAGTCCGTTTTACTAGTTTGTATTCTGGCGTGGTTGTCGATGTCT
>NW_026906211.1:285000-290000 GCF_033807715.1 Cololabis saira
CTTATAGGGGCAGGTCTCTTCCCCGCCTTGACGGGCCGTTATCCTGCCCCTCTCACACTCCCACGCAGAGCGAGGGAGTAAAAGAAGGAGGAGGTGATGGGTGGAGTCATGAATGTCCTCGTAGATCCAGGTTGGGATGGGATCAGGTCCAGGGCGGGGATGAGGAAGCTCCACATCTGGTTGAGAGAGTTCCACATCTGGTTGAGAGGGCTTCACATCTGGTTGAGAGGGGACAGGACCAGGGAGAGTTGCCTTATAGGGGCAGGTCTCTCCCCCGCCTTGACGGGCCGTTATCCTGCCCCCTCTCGCTCCCACGCAGTACGAGGGAAAGAGAGAAGGAGGAGGGTGGTGGGTGGAGTCGTGAACGTCTTCGTAGATCCAGGCTGGGATGTGGTTGGGATAAGGGTTAGGGTCAGGGGTTAGGGTCAGGGTTAGAGTTTAAGGGTTAGGGTTAGGGGTTGGGGTTAGGGTAAGGGTTCTGGGTTAGGGTTTAAGGGTTAAGGTTAGGGTCAGGGGTCAAGGGTTAGGGTTAGAGGTTGGGGTTAGGGGTTAAGGGTTAAGGGTTAAGGTTAGGGGTCAGGGGTTAGGGTTAGGGTTAGGGTTTAGGGTTAAGGTTAGGGTTGGGGTTAGGGTTTAGGGTTAGTTGTTGAGGTTCCCTCGAAGAATCCCCTCCTTCATCCAACGACTGGGCAGCTCCACGGCTCTTCTGATCCATTTCTTCACCATCCATTTCAAAAATAAAGTTCATAAAGAAGTGGAAATTCCCTCAGAGTTCTGGAAAAAATCCTTTGTAAAAATGTGAGAATGTCCCTTTGAGGTCTGGAGAAAAAAGTTTCATGTGTGTTTGTAAAATCGTGTGAACCTCCCTCCAGGTTCTGGACATAATATGTGTTTGTAGAAATGTGGGAACCTCACTTAGAGTTCTGGAAATAATGTGTTTGCAAAGATGTGGAGACTTATAATATGTGTTTGTAAAAATTGTGGGAACATCCTTTAGAGTTCTGGAAATAATGTGTATATGTGTTTGTAAAAAAGTGTGAACCACCATTAGGTTTCTGGAAAGAAAACTTTATTTTTTTATTTTTTCAAAAAATTCAAAAAATTCAAAAAATAAAAAAATATAGAAAAATATATATAAAAAAATAATAATAAAATAATTCTTTGTTTGTGAAGCTGTATGAATCTTCCTTGGAGTTCTGGAAAAAATGGCAGCATTTCCTTGTATTTTAAGCATTTCATTGTTGGAAAGTTTTTTTTGTTGTTTAAGTATTGTAACTCTCCACTAAGATAGGGTGGAGAGTTTGTTGTTGTAGAGGTTAGTTTCTTTAATTGTCTAACAATCTTATTTTAAATTCTATTTTATGTCTATTTTATGTCTATTTTAAGTCTATTTATAGGACACATCATCAGTAGTGAACCCCGGGATCACGGGGTGTTTCGGCCATTACCACTAGACACCCTCACCACAGGGTGGGCCCCGCCGGGATGATCAGTTCCCAGGGTGTGTCCATTTTAGTATAAAGATAAGTTAAAATCTAATTTTATGAGTTAATATAGGGTTAGGGTTAGGGTTAGGGTTAGGGTTAGGGTTAGGGTTAGGGTTAGGGTTAGGGTTAGGGTTAGGGTTAGGGTTTAGGGTTAGGGTTAGGGTTAGGGTTAGGGTTAGGGTTAGGGTTAGGGTTAGGGTTAGGGTTAGGGTTAGGGTTAGGGTTAGGGTTAGGGTTAGGGTTAGGATAAGGCAAGAGTGCCACTTTGGAATCTTTGATTTGACCCCCTAAACAGTGGATCATTTGCTCTACACTTCGGCTACCCCCCCATTTTCGGGTACCCTGATTCCAGGAATACTAATGAGGAAGGGGTGGGACCTTGTCTTCTCGTCCAATCAGCGAAAAGCAAGTTCAAAGGTCTGTAACTTTTGCTAGGAGTGGATCATTTGCTCATGGATGGTACCGTTGGAAAGCTCGTGGTCGTATTATGTTCGACGGAAGCAGTTTCCAAGTCTCTACGACCTTTCGTTCGGAAGTTATGACCGGAAATGTGTATCGCATTGAAAATGAATGGAGCGAGGGTTAGGGTTAGGGTTAGGGTTAGGGTTAGGGTTAGGGTTAGGGTTAGGGTTAGGGTTAGGGTTAGGGTTAGGGTTAGGGTTAGGGTTAGGGTTAGGGTTAGTTGTTTGATGCTATCTCGATGAACCCCCTACCCTGGTCCGACGACTGGGCAGTTTACAGGGTTCAAAGGCAATGCACTGGCCGGCGCACGTCGTCCGCATCTCTCCGTTCCATTTCCGCACCATCCCTTAGTAAAACAAAGTTCATAACAAAATGGAGACACCCTCAGAGTACTGGAAAAATTATTTTGTAAAAATATGGGAACTCCCCTTTAAGTTCTGGAGAAAAAAGGTGTGTTCCTGTGTGTTTGTAAAATTGTGGGGACCTCCCTTAGAGTTCTGGAAATAATATGTCTTTGTACAAACGTGGGAACCTCCTTTAGAGTTCTGGAAATCATATCTGTTTGTAAAAATGTGGGAATCACCCTTAGATTTCTGGAAATATCTGTTTGTACAAAAGTGGGAACCTCCTTTAGAGTTCTGGAAATCATATCTGTTTGTAAAAATGTGGGAATCACCCTTAGATTTCTGGAAATATCTATTTGTACAAAAATGGGAACCACCCTTAGATCTCTGGAAATAATATGTGTTTGTAAAAAAGTGGGAACCACCCTTAGATTTCTGGAAAATATATATATATATATATACAAAAATATATAATATAATATAATAAAATGTTTGTAAAAATTTGGGAGCCTCCCTCTGAGTTCTGGGAAAAAAATTGTAAAAAAAATGTAAAAAAAAGTGGAGAAGGTTTGAGAAGGGACAGGGTCAGGGAGAGGTGTCTGGACGGACAGCGCTTTCCCCCGCCGGACCGGGCTGTTACCCTGTCCCTCTCACTCCCACGCAGTGCGAGGGAAGGAAAGAGAAGGATGGAGTCCTGTACCATCATTATAGTTCTGGAAAAAAAATGTAAAAAAATGTAAAAAAAAGTGGAGAAGGTTTGAGAAGGGACAGGGCCAGGGAGAGGTGTCTGGACGGACAGCGCTTTCCCCCGCCGGACCGGGCTGTTACCCTGTCCCTCTCACTCCCACGCAGTGCGAGGGAAGGAAAGAGAAGGATGGATTCCTGTATCACCATTGTAGTTCTGAAAAAACATTTTTTGTAAAAAAATTGTGAAAAAATGTGGAGGTTTGAGAAGGGACAGGGCCAGGGAGAGGTGTCTGGACGGACAGCGCTTTCCCCCGCCGGACCGGGCTGTTACCCTGTCCCTCTCACTCCCACGCAGTGCGAGGGAAGGAAAGAGAAGGATGGAGTCCTGAATTTCCTGGTACGATCCAAGTCAGGGTGAGGTTGGGGTTAAGGTCAGGGTGGGTTTGGGTTAGGGTTAGGGTTTTGGTGGGGGGAAGGGTTAAGGTTAGGATTTGGGAAAGGGTTAGGGTTAGGTTTATGGTGGGGGGAAGGGTTAAGGTTAGGATTTGGGAAAGGGTTAAGGTTAGGATTTGGGAAAGGGTTAGGGTTAGGTTGGGGAAGGGTTAGTTATGGTGGGGGGAAGGGTTAAGGTTAGGATTTGGGAAAGGGTTAGGGCTAGGTTGGGGAAGGGTTATGGTGGGGGAAGGGTTAAGGTTAGGATCTGGGAAAGGGTTAGGCTTAGTGACTGGAGGGAAGAGTTAGGGGACCCCATCCAGGCTGCAGTTAACAGGTCCTTCGGGATAAAAGTCTATTTCCATCCAGCAATAATCTATTTATTTCACTATTATATTTCCAATTCTATTCAGCAAAAATCTATTTATTTCCCTATTTTATTTCTAATTTATCCTATTTATAGGACACATCATCAGTAGTGAACCCCGGGATCACGGGGTGTTTCGGCCATTACCACCAGACACCCTCACCCAAGGGATGGCCCCGCCGGGATGATCAGTTCCCAGGGTGTGTCCATTTTAGTATAAAGATAAGATAAGATCTAATTTTATGAGTTAATATTACAGAGTTAAAGTTATTATAATTACGGTAGGAAGGCTATGTTTTTTATATATTATAAAACGTATTATTTAATTATTATTATATTTATTATTATTATGAATTTAATTATTATTATTATTATTATTATTATTATTATTATTATTATTATTATTATTATTTATTTAAATAGTATTATTATTATTATTATTTTTATAAAACAAGGTGAATTTTTCATGAAAAAGGCATACTTACCATTGAATTCCAGCACAGGAGGGTCTGTGACATCACAAGGCAGCCCCCACCTTTTTTTTGGAGCAGGGTGACGAAGAGGAAGGATGAAGAATGGTCCTCTTCACCCATGACAAAGTAATTCTGTGTCTCATAACCCGTATGACTACAGAATTTGTGAAAACTCGTTTTTTAGACTGGGCTGTGAGTGGAGGTCATATTTCTTACAGTCCTACTCCGTTATGGTTTCAAAAAAAATGTTCTAAAAACCCTATAATTAGTAAGATCTCATTTAGAGCTGTCCGAAAATACCCCATATGTCCATATTTTTATTTGTAATTACAGAGCTATTAAGATAATTAGGTCTCCCGTAGGTTTACCCAGAATTCAACTGGGTTTTCTAATCGTCTAATATGGTTAAAAGTAAAATTGTACTTACTCAGCTCCCCTTACTGCTAGATTTTTAAAAATAGGGGGGTCTCTTTGTTATGGAATAAGGGTCCTAATTAAGGCTGTTATGCCCGCTTTTAACCACTAGGGAGTGTTTAATCATTAAAGAACCACCTGTATTTTTCCAACCTTTGATTAAATCTTTTTCTGCTGTATCCGGTTGATCCGGTAATTAAATAAGCATGTTATATATGTATATTTTTATTTATTAATTAAAATAATCGCCTATATTGTCTGTCCTGATTAAATCTTTTCTTTTTCCTTGTATCCGGGTGATCCGGTGAAATATAAAAGTCTAAATAATCATGTT
>NW_026906211.1:295000-300000 GCF_033807715.1 Cololabis saira
AACATCCTTTAGAGTTCTGGAAATAATGTGTATATGTGTTTGTAAAAAAGTGTGAACCACCATTAGGTTTCTGGAAAGAAAACTTTATTTTTTTATTTTTTCAAAAAATTCAAAAAATTCAAAAAATAAAAAAATATAGAAAAATATATATAAAAAAATAATAATAAAATAATTCTTTGTTTGTGAAGCTGTATGAATCTTCCTTGGAGTTCTGGAAAAAATGGCAGCATTTCCTTGTATTTTAAGCATTTCATTGTTGGAAAGTTTTTTTTGTTGTTTAAGTATTGTAACTCTCCACTAAGATAGGGTGGAGAGTTTGTTGTTGTAGAGGTTAGTTTCTTTAATTGTCTAACAATCTTATTTTAAATTCTATTTTATGTCTATTTTATGTCTATTTTAAGTCTATTTATAGGACACATCATCAGTAGTGAACCCCGGGATCACGGGGTGTTTCGGCCATTACCACTAGACACCCTCACCACAGGGTGGGCCCCGCCGGGATGATCAGTTCCCAGGGTGTGTCCATTTTAGTATAAAGATAAGTTAAAATCTAATTTTATGAGTTAATATAGGGTTAGGGTTAGGGTTAGGGTTAGGGTTAGGGTTAGGGTTAGGGTTAGGGTTAGGGTTAGGGTTAGGGTTTAGGGTTAGGGTTAGGGTTAGGGTTAGGGTTAGGGTTAGGGTTAGGGTTAGGGTTAGGGTTAGGGTTAGGGTTAGGGTTAGGGTTAGGGTTAGGGTTAGGGTTAGGGTTAGGATAAGGCAAGAGTGCCACTTTGGAATCTTTGATTTGACCCCCTAAACAGTGGATCATTTGCTCTACACTTCGGCTACCCCCCCATTTTCGGGTACCCTGATTCCAGGAATACTAATGAGGAAGGGGTGGGACCTTGTCTTCTCGTCCAATCAGCGAAAAGCAAGTTCAAAGGTCTGTAACTTTTGCTAGGAGTGGATCATTTGCTCATGGATGGTACCGTTGGAAAGCTCGTGGTCGTATTATGTTCGACGGAAGCAGTTTCCAAGTCTCTACGACCTTTCGTTCGGAAGTTATGACCGGAAATGTGTATCGCATTGAAAATGAATGGAGCGAGGGTTAGGGTTAGGGTTAGGGTTAGGGTTAGGGTTAGGGTTAGGGTTAGGGTTAGGGTTAGGGTTAGGGTTAGGGTTAGGGTTAGGGTTAGGGTTAGTTGTTTGATGCTATCTCGATGAACCCCCTACCCTGGTCCGACGACTGGGCAGTTTACAGGGTTCAAAGGCAATGCACTGGCCGGCGCACGTCGTCCGCATCTCTCCGTTCCATTTCCGCACCATCCCTTAGTAAAACAAAGTTCATAACAAAATGGAGACACCCTCAGAGTACTGGAAAAATTATTTTGTAAAAATATGGGAACTCCCCTTTAAGTTCTGGAGAAAAAAGGTGTGTTCCTGTGTGTTTGTAAAATTGTGGGGACCTCCCTTAGAGTTCTGGAAATAATATGTCTTTGTACAAACGTGGGAACCTCCTTTAGAGTTCTGGAAATCATATCTGTTTGTAAAAATGTGGGAATCACCCTTAGATTTCTGGAAATATCTGTTTGTACAAAAGTGGGAACCTCCTTTAGAGTTCTGGAAATCATATCTGTTTGTAAAAATGTGGGAATCACCCTTAGATTTCTGGAAATATCTATTTGTACAAAAATGGGAACCACCCTTAGATCTCTGGAAATAATATGTGTTTGTAAAAAAGTGGGAACCACCCTTAGATTTCTGGAAAATATATATATATATATATACAAAAATATATAATATAATATAATAAAATGTTTGTAAAAATTTGGGAGCCTCCCTCTGAGTTCTGGGAAAAAAATTGTAAAAAAAATGTAAAAAAAAGTGGAGAAGGTTTGAGAAGGGACAGGGTCAGGGAGAGGTGTCTGGACGGACAGCGCTTTCCCCCGCCGGACCGGGCTGTTACCCTGTCCCTCTCACTCCCACGCAGTGCGAGGGAAGGAAAGAGAAGGATGGAGTCCTGTACCATCATTATAGTTCTGGAAAAAAAATGTAAAAAAATGTAAAAAAAAGTGGAGAAGGTTTGAGAAGGGACAGGGCCAGGGAGAGGTGTCTGGACGGACAGCGCTTTCCCCCGCCGGACCGGGCTGTTACCCTGTCCCTCTCACTCCCACGCAGTGCGAGGGAAGGAAAGAGAAGGATGGATTCCTGTATCACCATTGTAGTTCTGAAAAAACATTTTTTGTAAAAAAATTGTGAAAAAATGTGGAGGTTTGAGAAGGGACAGGGCCAGGGAGAGGTGTCTGGACGGACAGCGCTTTCCCCCGCCGGACCGGGCTGTTACCCTGTCCCTCTCACTCCCACGCAGTGCGAGGGAAGGAAAGAGAAGGATGGAGTCCTGAATTTCCTGGTACGATCCAAGTCAGGGTGAGGTTGGGGTTAAGGTCAGGGTGGGTTTGGGTTAGGGTTAGGGTTTTGGTGGGGGGAAGGGTTAAGGTTAGGATTTGGGAAAGGGTTAGGGTTAGGTTTATGGTGGGGGGAAGGGTTAAGGTTAGGATTTGGGAAAGGGTTAAGGTTAGGATTTGGGAAAGGGTTAGGGTTAGGTTGGGGAAGGGTTAGTTATGGTGGGGGGAAGGGTTAAGGTTAGGATTTGGGAAAGGGTTAGGGCTAGGTTGGGGAAGGGTTATGGTGGGGGAAGGGTTAAGGTTAGGATCTGGGAAAGGGTTAGGCTTAGTGACTGGAGGGAAGAGTTAGGGGACCCCATCCAGGCTGCAGTTAACAGGTCCTTCGGGATAAAAGTCTATTTCCATCCAGCAATAATCTATTTATTTCACTATTATATTTCCAATTCTATTCAGCAAAAATCTATTTATTTCCCTATTTTATTTCTAATTTATCCTATTTATAGGACACATCATCAGTAGTGAACCCCGGGATCACGGGGTGTTTCGGCCATTACCACCAGACACCCTCACCCAAGGGATGGCCCCGCCGGGATGATCAGTTCCCAGGGTGTGTCCATTTTAGTATAAAGATAAGATAAGATCTAATTTTATGAGTTAATATTACAGAGTTAAAGTTATTATAATTACGGTAGGAAGGCTATGTTTTTTATATATTATAAAACGTATTATTTAATTATTATTATATTTATTATTATTATGAATTTAATTATTATTATTATTATTATTATTATTATTATTATTATTATTATTATTATTATTTATTTAAATAGTATTATTATTATTATTATTTTTATAAAACAAGGTGAATTTTTCATGAAAAAGGCATACTTACCATTGAATTCCAGCACAGGAGGGTCTGTGACATCACAAGGCAGCCCCCACCTTTTTTTTGGAGCAGGGTGACGAAGAGGAAGGATGAAGAATGGTCCTCTTCACCCATGACAAAGTAATTCTGTGTCTCATAACCCGTATGACTACAGAATTTGTGAAAACTCGTTTTTTAGACTGGGCTGTGAGTGGAGGTCATATTTCTTACAGTCCTACTCCGTTATGGTTTCAAAAAAAATGTTCTAAAAACCCTATAATTAGTAAGATCTCATTTAGAGCTGTCCGAAAATACCCCATATGTCCATATTTTTATTTGTAATTACAGAGCTATTAAGATAATTAGGTCTCCCGTAGGTTTACCCAGAATTCAACTGGGTTTTCTAATCGTCTAATATGGTTAAAAGTAAAATTGTACTTACTCAGCTCCCCTTACTGCTAGATTTTTAAAAATAGGGGGGTCTCTTTGTTATGGAATAAGGGTCCTAATTAAGGCTGTTATGCCCGCTTTTAACCACTAGGGAGTGTTTAATCATTAAAGAACCACCTGTATTTTTCCAACCTTTGATTAAATCTTTTTCTGCTGTATCCGGTTGATCCGGTAATTAAATAAGCATGTTATATATGTATATTTTTATTTATTAATTAAAATAATCGCCTATATTGTCTGTCCTGATTAAATCTTTTCTTTTTCCTTGTATCCGGGTGATCCGGTGAAATATAAAAGTCTAAATAATCATGTTATATATGTATATATTTAATAATTAAAATAATCACTTGTATTTTCTATCATTTGGTTAAATCTTTTCTTTTTCTGTTGCATCCGGGTAATCCGGTTAATTTTAAAAACCTAAATGATCATGTTATATATGTATATATTTAATAATTAAAATAATCACCTGTATTTTCTATCTTCTGGTTAAATCTTTTCTTTTTCTGCTGCATCCGGTTAATCCGGCGAATTAAATAATCATGTTATATATGTATATATTTAATAAGTAAAATAATCCCCTGTATTTTTAATCTTCTACAATGGTAATATTTAATTATTAAAATAATTTCAATCTCTAACCCGTTTTAATAATTATTAAAAAATGCTTTTATATTTTTATTCCGTTTTAATGGTAGTATTTAAATCCTTGAAAGGACTCACCTTTATTTTCAGTCCGTTTTACTAGTTTGTATTCTGGCGTGGTTGTCGATGTCTTTAGAAACTTAATCCTTTTCCATCCATGTTCTGGTTTGATTCTTGTTAAGTCTTTGGAGCCTTGATTACTTGTAATCCATATTCTGGTTTAGTTATCGATGTTTTTAGTGACATACTTATTTTCCATCCATATTCTGGTTTGATTATTAAGTCTTTAGAGACTTAATTATTTGTAATCCATATTCTGGTTTAGTTATCGATGTTTTTAATGACATCCTTATTTTCCATCCATATTCTGGTTTGATTATTAAGTCTTTAGAGACTTAATTATTTGTAATCCATATTCTGGTTTAGTTATCGATGTTTTTAATTACATACTTATTTTCCATCCATTCTGGTTTGGTTATTATCGGTGTCTTCAGAGACTTAATTATTTGTAATGGTCCATATTCTGGTTTAGTTATCATTGTGTCTTTGAGGAATGACCAGTATTTTCAGTCAGTTTTAATAGTCCATTTTCTGGTTCAGTTTTCATCTTTGTGTAGGAGCAAGGAGCAAGGAGGAACGTTGGGGATGGTGCT
>NW_026906211.1:305000-317216 GCF_033807715.1 Cololabis saira
TATGCCAT
Source organism: Cololabis saira (assembly GCF_033807715.1). Lineage (NCBI taxonomy): Eukaryota > Metazoa > Chordata > Actinopteri > Beloniformes > Belonidae > Cololabis > Cololabis saira. Next base: position 305,009 of record NW_026906211.1, read on the forward strand.
GTAGTCCGCAACCAGGTCCCCTGTGTTGTGCACTAAGTCCATCTCCTGTGCACTCCATCTTCCCTTCGCCCCCGCTGGCATGGCCTTGCTCACAGAGCGCTTCACTCTGGTGTCCTCCTCCACCATGAGCTGTGACTCCATGTCCTCCACAGCTGGCTTACGGTCTTCCTCCTCCTCCTCCTCCTTCTTCACCTTCCGAGGACGCCCCTTCTTGGAGACTGGCAGTGAAGTAGGGATGTCATCTGCAAGCTTGTAGAGGACTGTGGGTTAGGGTTAGGGTTAGGGTTAGGGTTAGGGTTAGGGTTAGGGTTAGGGTTAGGGTTAGGATAGGGGGTAAAAGCCACTTTTGGGCCACCGGCCCAAATCGAAACCTGGCTGACGGTGTCGTTTTCACGATTGGAGCAAAGGATCATGGGTAAAAAGTGTTTTATTTGAATAACTTTTGATAGGAAGGTCCTAGAGCTTCGAAACCTGGTCGCGTCAGACCTATTTCGGGGTCTAGCTTTCCAACAAAGCTGTTTTCAAGTCTCTACGACCTTCCGTTCGGAAGTTATGACCGGAAATGTGTATCGCATTGGAAATGAATGGAGCGAAAATTTCCTGAAATTTGACTAAGTGTTTTGGTGAAAAGTGTTCCCCCAGAAAGTGTTTAGGAGCACGTTTCAGGCCATTTGGAGTCGATATGTACCTATAACCCTAACCTTTTTTTTGGGATAAATACTTGTAATTTTTCCAAGATTTTCACTAAGTCAACTGTTTGAGTTCAGGCAAGTCCCCAGGAGATGGTTAGGGTTAGGGTTAGGGTTTGTGGTCAACGGCTCCCTGCGGGAAACCAATAGGGTTAGGGTTAGGGTTAGGGTTAGTTGTTTGATGCTATCTCGATGAACCCCCTACCCTGGTCCGACGACGGGTTAGGGTTAGGGTTAGGGTTAGGGTTAGGGTTAGGGTTAGGGTTAGGATAGGGGCTGAGTGCCACTTTGGAATCTTTGATTTGACCCCCTAAACAGTGGATCATTTGCTTGACACTTCGGCTACCCCCCCATTTTCATGTACCCTGATTCCAGTAATCCTAATGAGGAAGGGGTGGGACCTTGTCTTCTCGTCCAATCAGAGAAAAGCAAGTTCAAAGGTCTGTAACTTTTGCTAGGAGGGGATCATTTGCTCATGGATGGTACCGTTGGAAAGCTCGTGGTCGTATTATGTTCGACGGAAGCAGTTTCCAAGTCTCTACGACCTTCCGTTCGGAAGTTATGACCGGAAATGTATATCGCATTGAAAATGAATGGAGCGAAAAATTCCTGAAATTTGACTAAGTGTTTTGGTGAAAAAAGTTCCCCCAGAAAGTGTTTAGGAGCACGTTTTAGGCCATTTGGAGTCGATACGTACCTATAAACAAAGTTTTTTTTGGGAAAAATAGTTGTGAAATTTGACGAAAATTTCCAGAAATTTGACTAAGTGTTTTGGTGAAAAAGGGTTAGGGTTAGGGTTAGGGTTAGGGTTAGGGTTAGGGTTAGGGTTAGGGTTAGGGTTAGGGTTAGGGTAGGGGCTGAGTGCCACTTTGGAATCTTTGATTTGACCCCCTAAACAGTGGATCATTTGCTTGACACTTCGGCTACCCCCCCATTTTCATGTACCCTGATTCCAGTAATACTAATGAGGAAGGGGTGGGACCTTGTCTTCTCGTCCAATCAGCGAAAAGCAAGTTCAAAGGTCTGTAACTTTTGCTAGGAGTGGATCATTTGCTAAGGGATGGTACCGTTGGAAAGCTCGTGGTCGTATTATGTTCGACGGAAGCAGTTTCCAAGTCTCTACGACCTTCCGTTCGGAAGTTATGACCGGAAATGTGTTTCGCATTGAAAATGAATGGAGCGAAAATTTCCTGAAATTTGACTAAGTGTTTTGGTGAAAAAAGTTCCCCTAGAAAGTGTTTAGGAGCACGTTTTAGGCCATTTGGAGTCGATATGTACCTATAAACAAATTTTTTTTGGGAAAAAAAATTGTGAAATTTGACGAAAATTTCCTGAAATTTGACTAAGTGTTTTGGTGAAAAAGGTTCACCCAGAAAGTAGTTAGGAGCACGTTTCAGACCATTTGGAGTCGATAGGTACCTATATTAAACAAACTTTTATTGGGAAAAATACTTGTAAATTTTCTAAGATTTTCACTAAGTCAACTGTTTGAGTTCAGGCAAGTCCCCAGGAGATGGTTAGGTTCAGTACAACTGCACAGGGAGAGGTTAAGATAAAGAGAAAGTGGACTCTTTGGTCGTGCCCTAGTGGTCCTGTGGACTCTGGGGATTGGGTCAAGCCAGCAGTAGACCAGCTGGCTAGACCCAATCCCCAGAGTCCACAGGACCACCAAGGCACTTAAGCCCCCACGCCACGACAAGGCAGAGTCCATGTGAGGGAATATGTGTAAATAAACGTGTGTAAGTGTTGTGCATGCAGTGTGTGCCTTTATGTATGTGTGTTTGAGAATGTACCAATAAATGTGTATAAATGTTGTGGATGCATTGTGTGTGTTTTATGTATGTATGTGTGTTTGTATTTTGTTTTTTTTTTGGCTCTGGAACATAGGTTTTTTTACCCTAGACCTAGTTGTCTTTATTCAAGTGCCAGCACTTTGAGGAGAAGGCTTTCTTGGTGCGGTGGGGAATGCCGTGTTCCTGGCAGGCCTTAACATATGCCATGTAGTCCGCAACCAGGTCCCCTGTGTTGTGCACTAAGTCCATCTCCTGTGCACTCCATCTTCCCTTCGCCCCCGCTGGCATGGCCTTGCTCACAGAGCGCTTCACTCTGGTGTCCTCCTCCACCATGAGCTGTGACTCCATGTCCTCCACAGCTGGCTTACGGTCTTCCTCCTCCTCCTCCTCCTTCTTCACCTTCCGAGGACGCCCCTTCTTGGAGACTGGCAGTGAAGTAGGGATGTCATCTGCAAGCTTGTAGAGGACTGTGGGTTAGGGTTAGGGTTAGGGTTAGGGTTAGGGTTAGGGTTAGGGTTAGGGTTAGGATAGGGGGTAAAAGCCACTTTTGGGCCACCGGCCCAAATCGAAACCTGGCTGACGGTGTCGTTTTCACGATTGGAGCAAAGGATCATGGGTAAAAAGTGTTTTATTTGAATAACTTTTGATAGGAAGGTCCTAGAGCTTCGAAACCTGGTCGCGTCAGACCTATTTCGGGGTCTAGCTTTCCAACAAAGCTGTTTTCAAGTCTCTACGACCTTCCGTTCGGAAGTTATGACCGGAAATGTGTATCGCATTGGAAATGAATGGAGCGAAAATTTCCTGAAATTTGACTAAGTGTTTTGGTGAAAAGTGTTCCCCCAGAAAGTGTTTAGGAGCACGTTTCAGGCCATTTGGAGTCGATATGTACCTATAACCCTAACCTTTTTTTTGGGATAAATACTTGTAATTTTTCCAAGATTTTCACTAAGTCAACTGTTTGAGTTCAGGCAAGTCCCCAGGAGATGGTTAGGGTTAGGGTTAGGGTTTGTGGTCAACGGCTCCCTGCGGGAAACCAATAGGGTTAGGGTTAGGGTTAGGGTTAGTTGTTTGATGCTATCTCGATGAACCCCCTACCCTGGTCCGACGACGGGTTAGGGTTAGGGTTAGGGTTAGGGTTAGGGTTAGGGTTAGGGTTAGGATAGGGGCTGAGTGCCACTTTGGAATCTTTGATTTGACCCCCTAAACAGTGGATCATTTGCTTGACACTTCGGCTACCCCCCCATTTTCATGTACCCTGATTCCAGTAATCCTAATGAGGAAGGGGTGGGACCTTGTCTTCTCGTCCAATCAGAGAAAAGCAAGTTCAAAGGTCTGTAACTTTTGCTAGGAGGGGATCATTTGCTCATGGATGGTACCGTTGGAAAGCTCGTGGTCGTATTATGTTCGACGGAAGCAGTTTCCAAGTCTCTACGACCTTCCGTTCGGAAGTTATGACCGGAAATGTATATCGCATTGAAAATGAATGGAGCGAAAAATTCCTGAAATTTGACTAAGTGTTTTGGTGAAAAAAGTTCCCCCAGAAAGTGTTTAGGAGCACGTTTTAGGCCATTTGGAGTCGATACGTACCTATAAACAAAGTTTTTTTTGGGAAAAATAGTTGTGAAATTTGACGAAAATTTCCAGAAATTTGACTAAGTGTTTTGGTGAAAAAGGGTTAGGGTTAGGGTTAGGGTTAGGGTTAGGGTTAGGGTTAGGGTTAGGGTTAGGATAGGGGCTGAGTGCCACTTTGGAATCTTTGATTTGACCCCCTAAACAGTGGATCATTTGCTTGACACTTCGGCTACCCCCCCATTTTCATGTACCCTGATTCCAGGAATACTAATGAGGAAGGGGTGGGACCTTGTCTTCTCGTCCAATCAGCGAAAAGCAAGTTCAAAGGTCTGTAACTTTTGCTAGGAGTGGATCATTTGCTCATGGATGGTACCGTTGGAAAGCTCGTGGTCGTATTATGTTCGACGGAAGCAGTTTCCAAGTCTCTACGACCTTCCGTTCGGAAGTTATGACCGGAAATGTGTATCACATTGAAAATGAATGGAGCGATAATTTCCTGAAATTTGACTAAGTGTTTTGGTGAAAAAAGTTCCCCCAGAAAGTGTTTAGGGTTAGGGTTAGGGTTAGGGTTAGGGTTAGGATAGGGGGGTTTAGCCACTTTTGAGCCGGCTCAAAGTTAGCTTAGCCTAGCTAAGCTATAACTTGCTAAGCAAGCTATAACTTAGCTTAGCAACGTATATATACGGCTCCTAGGTGACAACTACTTCCAAAATGGTGTCGTTTTCGCGATTGGAGCAAAGGATCATGGGTAAAAAGTGTTAGGGTTAGGGTTAGGGTTAGGGTTAGGGTTAGGGTTAGATTAAGGGGGTAAAATGAGGTAAGGGTAAATTACCCTTCCGCTAATAACTTTTGATAGGAAGGTCCTAGAGCTTCGAAACCTGTTCGCGTCACACCTATTTCGGGGTCTAGCCTTCCAACGAGCCCGCCCTCGACCTTCTACGACTTTGGGAAGTGGGAGAAAATCTCAGAAAAAAGTTTAAATCTTAAATATCTCAGCCTCTGAAGGTCGTAGAGACTCGGGGTTGGTCTTGTTGGAGAGCTAGACCCCGAAATATGTCCGACGGATTTGGGTTTTGAAGCTCTACGACGCTCCGTTCAAGAGATATAGGGCAAAACGTCCCCCCGTAGGAAACGAATGGGCGCGAAAAGGTGTAAAAATTACACTAAGTGTTTTGTCCAAAAACGACCCTCCAGAAAGTGTTTGGGAGCACGATTCAGGTCATTTTGAGTGGTTTGGTTAATTTTCTGATGACTGAATTTGGTTAGATTTTTCAGGTTTCTCGATGATCCCCCCACCTCGTCCGTCGACTCGGTGGTTTACAGGGACCAAAGGCAATGCGACAGGCCAGCGCACGTCGTCCATTTGGCTCTCTTGACCGTACTATCCACTAAAAGTTTGATTAGTAGTAGAGAGACAACAGGTCAATTACAAGTTTAGGTTTGCTTAGTAGTAGAGGAGAGACAACAGGTCAATTACAGATTTGGGTGGTTAGGGTTAGGGTTAGGGTTAGGGTTAGGATAGGGGGTAATAGCCACTTTTGAGCCGGCTCAAAGTTAGCTTAGCCTAGCTTAGCAAGGGTTAGGGTTAGGGTTAGGGTTAGGGTTAGGGTTAGGGTTAGGGTTAGGGTTAGGGTTAGGGTTAGGGTTAGGGTTAGGGTTAGGATAGGGGCTGAGTGCCACTTTGGAATCTTTGATTTGACCCCCTAAACAGTGGATCATTTGCTTGACACTTCGGCTACCCCCCCATTTTCATGTACCCTGATTCCAGTAATACTAATGAGGAAGGGGTGGGACCTTGTCTTCTCGTCCAATCAGCGAAAAGCAAGTTCAAAGGTCTGTAACTTTTGCTAGGAGTGGATCATTTGCTAATGGATGGTACCGTTGGAAAGCTCGTGGTCGTATTATGTTCGACGGAAGCAGTTTCCAAGTCTCTACGACCTTCCGTTCGGAAGTTATGACCGGAAATGTGTTTCGCATTGAAAATGAATGGAGCGAAAATTTCCTGAAATTTGACTAAGTGTTTTGGTGAAAAAAGTTCCCCTAGAAAGTGTTTAGGAGCACGTTTTAGGCCATTTGGAGTCGATATGTACCTATAAACAAATTTTTTTTGGGAAGAAAAATTGTGAAATTTGACGAAAATTTCCTGAAATTTGACTAAGTGTTTTGGTGAAAAAGGTTCACCCAGAAAGTAGTTAGGAGCACGTTTCAGACCATTTGGAGTCGATAGGTACCTATATTAAACAAACTTTTATTGGGAAAAATACTTGTAAATTTTCTAAGATTTTCACTAAGTCAACTGTTTGAGTTCAGGCAAGTCCCCAGGAGATGGTTAGGTTCAGTACAACTGCACAGGGAGAGGTTAAGATAAAGAGAAAGTGGACTCTTTGGTCGTGCCCTAGTGGTCCTGTGGACTCTGGGGATTGGGTCAAGCCAGCAGTAGACCAGCTGGCTAGACCCAATCCCCAGAGTCCACAGGACCACCAAGGCACTTAAGCCCCCACGCCACGACAAGGCAGAGTCCATGTGAGGGAATATGTGTAAATAAACGTGTGTAAGTGTTGTGCATGCAGTGTGTGCCTTTATGTATGTGTGTTTGAGAATGTACCAATAAATGTGTATAAATGTTGTGGATGCATTGTGTGTGTTTTATGTATGTATGTGTGTTTGTATTTTGTTTTTTTTTTGGCTCTGGAACATAGGTTTTTTTACCCTAGACCTAGTTGTCTTTATTCAAGTGCCAGCACTTTGAGGAGAAGGCTTTCTTGGTGCGGTGGGGAATGCCGTGTTCCTGGCAGGCCTTAACATATGCCATGTAGTCCGCAACCAGGTCCCCTGTGTTGTGCACTAAGTCCATCTCCTGTGCACTCCATCTTCCCTTCGCCCCCGCTGGCATGGCCTTGCTCACAGAGCGCTTCACTCTGGTGTCCTCCTCCACCATGAGCTGTGACTCCATGTCCTCCACAGCTGGCTTACGGTCTTCCTCCTCCTCCTCCTCCTTCTTCACCTTCCGAGGACGCCCCTTCTTGGAGACTGGCAGTGAAGTAGGGATGTCATCTGCAAGCTTGTAGAGGACTGTGTAGGGTTAGGGTTAGGGTTAGGGTTAGGGTTAGGGTTAGGGTTAGGGTTAGGGTTAGGGTTAGGATAGGGGGTAAAAGCCACTTTTGGGCCACCGGCCCAAATCGAAACCTGGCTGACGGTGTCGTTTTCACGATTGGAGCAAAGGATCATGGGTAAAAAGTGTTTTATTTGAATAACTTTTGATAGGAAGGTCCTAGAGCTTCGAAACCTGGTCGCGTCAGACCTATTTCGGGGTCTAGCTTTCCAACAAAGCTGTTTTCAAGTCTCTACGACCTTCCGTTCGGAAGTTATGACCGGAAATGTGTATCGCATTGGAAATGAATGGAGCGAAAATTTCCTGAAATTTGACTAAGTGTTTTGGTGAAAAGTGTTCCCCCAGAAAGTGTTTAGGAGCACGTTTCAGGCCATTTGGAGTCGATATGTACCTATAACCCTAACCTTTTTTTTGGGATAAATACTTGTAATTTTTCCAAGATTTTCACTAAGTCAACTGTTTGAGTTCAGGCAAGTCCCCAGGAGATGGTTAGGGTTAGGGTTAGGGTTTGTGGTCAACGGCTCCCTGCGGGAAACCAATAGGGTTAGGGTTAGGGTTAGGGTTAGTTGTTTGATGCTATCTCGATGAACCCCCTACCCTGGTCCGACGACGGGTTAGGGTTAGGGTTAGGGTTAGGGTTAGGGTTAGGGTTAGGGTTAGGATAGGGGCTGAGTGCCACTTTGGAATCTTTGATTTGACCCCCTAAACAGTGGATCATTTGCTTGACACTTCGGCTACCCCCCCATTTTCATGTACCCTGATTCCAGTAATCCTAATGAGGAAGGGGTGGGACCTTGTCTTCTCGTCCAATCAGAGAAAAGCAAGTTCAAAGGTCTGTAACTTTTGCTAGGAGGGGATCATTTGCTCATGGATGGTACCGTTGGAAAGCTCGTGGTCGTATTATGTTCGACGGAAGCAGTTTCCAAGTCTCTACGACCTTCCGTTCGGAAGTTATGACCGGAAATGTATATCGCATTGAAAATGAATGGAGCGAAAAATTCCTGAAATTTGACTAAGTGTTTTGGTGAAAAAAGTTCCCCCAGAAAGTGTTTAGGAGCACGTTTTAGGCCATTTGGAGTCGATACGTACCTATAAACAAAGTTTTTTTTGGGAAAAATAGTTGTGAAATTTGACGAAAATTTCCAGAAATTTGACTAAGTGTTTTGGTGAAAAAGGGTTAGGGTTAGGGTTAGGGTTAGGGTTAGGGTTAGGGTTAGGGTTAGGGTTAGGGTTAGGGTTAGGGTAGGGGCTGAGTGCCACTTTGGAATCTTTGATTTGACCCCCTAAACAGTGGATCATTTGCTTGACACTTCGGCTACCCCCCCATTTTCATGTACCCTGATTCCAGTAATACTAATGAGGAAGGGGTGGGACCTTGTCTTCTCGTCCAATCAGCGAAAAGCAAGTTCAAAGGTCTGTAACTTTTGCTAGGAGTGGATCATTTGCTAATGGATGGTACCGTTGGAAAGCTCGTGGTCGTATTATGTTCGACGGAAGCAGTTTCCAAGTCTCTACGACCTTCCGTTCGGAAGTTATGACCGGAAATGTGTTTCGCATTGAAAATGAATGGAGCGAAAATTTCCTGAAATTTGACTAAGTGTTTTGGTGAAAAAAGTTCCCCTAGAAAGTGTTTAGGAGCACGTTTTAGGCCATTTGGAGTCGATATGTACCTATAAACAAATTTTTTTTGGGAAAAAAAATTGTGAAATTTGACGAAAATTTCCTGAAATTTGACTAAGTGTTTTGGTGAAAAAGGTTCACCCAGAAAGTAGTTAGGAGCACGTTTCAGACCATTTGGAGTCGATAGGTACCTATATTAAACAAACTTTTATTGGGAAAAATACTTGTAAATTTTCTAAGATTTTCACTAAGTCAACTGTTTGAGTTCAGGCAAGTCCCCAGGAGATGGTTAGGTTCAGTACAACTGCACAGGGAGAGGTTAAGATAAAGAGAAAGTGGACTCTTTGGTCGTGCCCTAGTGGTCCTGTGGACTCTGGGGATTGGGTCAAGCCAGCAGTAGACCAGCTGGCTAGACCCAATCCCCAGAGTCCACAGGACCACCAAGGCACTTAAGCCCCCACGCCACGACAAGGCAGAGTCCATGTGAGGGAATATGTGTAAATAAACGTGTGTAAGTGTTGTGCATGCAGTGTGTGCCTTTATGTATGTGTGTTTGAGAATGTACCAATAAATGTGTATAAATGTTGTGGATGCATTGTGTGTGTTTTATGTATGTATGTGTGTTTGTATTTTGTTTTTTTTTTGGCTCTGGAACATAGGTTTTTTTACCCTAGACCTAGTTGTCTTTATTCAAGTGCCAGCACTTTGAGGAGAAGGCTTTCTTGGTGCGGTGGGGAATGCCGTGTTCCTGGCAGGCCTTAACATATGCCATGTAGTCCGCAACCAGGTCCCCTGTGTTGTGCACTAAGTCCATCTCCTGTGCACTCCATCTTCCCTTCGCCCCCGCTGGCATGGCCTTGCTCACAGAGCGCTTCACTCTGGTGTCCTCCTCCACCATGAGCTGTGACTCCATGTCCTCCACAGCTGGCTTACGGTCTTCCTCCTCCTCCTCCTCCTTCTTCACCTTCCGAGGACGCCCCTTCTTGGAGACTGGCAGTGAAGTAGGGATGTCATCTGCAAGCTTGTAGAGGACTGTGGGTTAGGGTTAGGGTTAGGGTTAGGGTTAGGGTTAGGGTTAGGGTTAGGGTTAGGGTTAGGATAGGGGGTAAAAGCCACTTTTGGGCCACCGGCCCAAATCGAAACCTGGCTGACGGTGTCGTTTTCACGATTGGAGCAAAGGATCATGGGTAAAAAGTGTTTTATTTGAATAACTTTTGATAGGAAGGTCCTAGAGCTTCGAAACCTGGTCGCGTCAGACCTATTTCGGGGTCTAGCTTTCCAACAAAGCTGTTTTCAAGTCTCTACGACCTTCCGTTCGGAAGTTATGACCGGAAATGTGTATCGCATTGGAAATGAATGGAGCGAAAATTTCCTGAAATTTGACTAAGTGTTTTGGTGAAAAGTGTTCCCCCAGAAAGTGTTTAGGAGCACGTTTCAGGCCATTTGGAGTCGATATGTACCTATAACCCTAACCTTTTTTTTGGGATAAATACTTGTAATTTTTCCAAGATTTTCACTAAGTCAACTGTTTGAGTTCAGGCAAGTCCCCAGGAGATGGTTAGGGTTAGGGTTAGGGTTTGTGGTCAACGGCTCCCTGCGGGAAACCAATAGGGTTAGGGTTAGGGTTAGGGTTAGTTGTTTGATGCTATCTCGATGAACCCCCTACCCTGGTCCGACGACGGGTTAGGGTTAGGGTTAGGGTTAGGGTTAGGGTTAGGGTTAGGGTTAGGATAGGGGCTGAGTGCCACTTTGGAATCTTTGATTTGACCCCCTAAACAGTGGATCATTTGCTTGACACTTCGGCTACCCCCCCATTTTCATGTACCCTGATTCCAGTAATCCTAATGAGGAAGGGGTGGGACCTTGTCTTCTCGTCCAATCAGAGAAAAGCAAGTTCAAAGGTCTGTAACTTTTGCTAGGAGGGGATCATTTGCTCATGGATGGTACCGTTGGAAAGCTCGTGGTCGTATTATGTTCGACGGAAGCAGTTTCCAAGTCTCTACGACCTTCCGTTCGGAAGTTATGACCGGAAATGTATATCGCATTGAAAATGAATGGAGCGAAAAATTCCTGAAATTTGACTAAGTGTTTTGGTGAAAAAAGTTCCCCCAGAAAGTGTTTAGGAGCACGTTTTAGGCCATTTGGAGTCGATACGTACCTATAAACAAAGTTTTTTTTGGGAAAAATAGTTGTGAAATTTGACGAAAATTTCCAGAAATTTGACTAAGTGTTTTGGTGAAAAAGGGTTAGGGTTAGGGTTAGGGTTAGGGTTAGGGTTAGGGTTAGGGTTAGGGTTAGGATAGGGGCTGAGTGCCACTTTGGAATCTTTGATTTGACCCCCTAAACAGTGGATCATTTGCTTGACACTTCGGCTACCCCCCCATTTTCATGTACCCTGATTCCAGGAATACTAATGAGGAAGGGGTGGGACCTTGTCTTCTCGTCCAATCAGCGAAAAGCAAGTTCAAAGGTCTGTAACTTTTGCTAGGAGTGGATCATTTGCTCATGGATGGTACCGTTGGAAAGCTCGTGGTCGTATTATGTTCGACGGAAGCAGTTTCCAAGTCTCTACGACCTTCCGTTCGGAAGTTATGACCGGAAATGTGTATCACATTGAAAATGAATGGAGCGATAATTTCCTGAAATTTGACTAAGTGTTTTGGTGAAAAAAGTTCCCCCAGAAAGTGTTTAGGGTTAGGGTTAGGGTTAGGGTTAGGGTTAGGATAGGGGGGTTTAGCCACTTTTGAGCCGGCTCAAAGTTAGCTTAGCCTAGCTAAGCTATAACTTGCTAAGCAAGCTATAACTTAGCTTAGCAACGTATATATACGGCTCCTAGGTGACAACTACTTCCAAAATGGTGTCGTTTTCGCGATTGGAGCAAAGGATCATGGGTAAAAAGTGTTAGGGTTAGGGTTAGGGTTAGGGTTAGGGTTAGGGTTAGATTAAGGGGGTAAAATGAGGTAAGGGTAAATTACCCTTCCGCTAATAACTTTTGATAGGAAGGTCCTAGAGCTTCGAAACCTGTTCGCGTCACACCTATTTCGGGGTCTAGCCTTCCAACGAGCCCGCCCTCGACCTTCTACGACTTTGGGAAGTGGGAGAAAATCTCAGAAAAAAGTTTAAATCTTAAATATCTCAGCCTCTGAAGGTCGTAGAGACTCGGGGTTGGTCTTGTTGGAGAGCTAGACCCCGAAATATGTCCGACGGATTTGGGTTTTGAAGCTCTACGACGCTCCGTTCAAGAGATATAGGGCAAAACGTCCCCCCGTAGGAAACGAATGGGCGCGAAAAGGTGTAAAAATTACACTAAGTGTTTTGTCCAAAAACGACCCTCCAGAAAGTGTTTGGGAGCACGATTCAGGTCATTTTGAGTGGTTTGGTTAATTTTCTGATGACTGAATTTGGTTAGATTTTTCAGGTTT